>NW_024070195.1:49355619-49583720 GCF_014754425.2 Oryx dammah
AAAGAAAGAAAGAAAGAAAGAAAGAAAGAAAGAAAGAAAGAAAGAAAAAGAAGCCCAACTCACTCCTTGGTGATTGTAGCAATTGCTAGATTAGCTCATAATGTGAGGCACATCTTGCAACATAAGAGTCTTTACAAGTTTTACAAGTACCTGGAAAACTTGGACAAATAAGGGATGGACCAAATCTTCATGTATTTCAGAATTTTTTTTTTCTTTTTTCCACTTAGGCAGTTCTTTAATTTTTAATACTATTCATCTTCGAAGAAGGCATGAATAAGGTTTTACAATATTGTGGTGGTTTTGGCCATACATCAACATGAATCAGCCATGGGTGTACATGTGTCTCATCATCCTGAACCCCCTTCTCATCTCCCTCTGGGTTGTCCCAGAGCACCAGCTTTGAATGCCCTGCTTCATGCATTGAACTTGCACTGGTCATCTATTTTGCATATGGTAATATACATGTTTCAATGCTATTCTCTCATATTGTCCCACCCTCACCTTCTCCCACATAGTCCAAAAGTCTGTTCTTTACATTTGTGTCTCTTTTGCTGTCTTGCATATAGGGTTGTTGTTACCATCTTTCTAAAGTCCATACATATGCATTAATATACTGTATTGGTGTTTCTCTTTCTGACTTACTTCACTCTGTATAATAGGCTCCAGTTTCATCCCCCTCATTAGAACTGACTCAGATGTGTTCTTTTTTTTTTTTTACAGCTGAGTAATATTCCATTGTGTATATATACCAGAAATTCCTTATCCATTGGTAGGCTGATGGACATCTAGGTTGCTTACATGTCCTAGCTATTGTAAACAGTGCTACAACGAACATTGGAGTATATGTGTCTCTTTCAATTCTGGTTTCCTTGGTGTGTACGGTCAGCGGTGGGATTGCTGGGTCACAAGGCAGTTCTATCTCCAGGTTTTTCTCCACACCTTTCTCCACAGTGGCTGTACTAGTTCACATTTCCACCAGCAGTGTAAGAGAGTTCCCTTTTCTCCACACCCTCTCCAGCATTGTTTGTAGACTTTTTGATGGCAGCCATTCTAACTGGTGTGAGATGGTACTCATTGTGGTTTTGATTTACATTCCTCTGATAATGAGTGATGTTGATCATCTTTTCATGCGTTTGTTAGCCATCTGTATGTCTTTTCTGGAGAAATGTTTGTTTAGTTCTTTGGTCCATTTTTTTGATTGGGTTTTTTGCATTTCTGCTATTGAGCTGCATGAGCTGGTTGTATATTTTGAAGATGAATTATTTGTCAGTTGTTTCATTTGCTATTATTTTCTCCCATTGTGAAGACTGCTTTTTCACCTTGTTTAGCTTCTTTTGTTGTGCAAAAGCTTTCAAATTTAATTAGGTCCAAATTGTTTATTTTTGTTTTTATTTCCATTACCCTGGCAGGTGGGTCGTAGAGGATCTTGCCATGATTTATGTCAGAGAGTGTTCTGCCTATGCTTTCCTGTAAGAGTTTTATAGTTTCTGGTCTTACATTTAGGTCTTTAATCACTTTTGAGTTTGTTCTTATATATAATGTTAGAAAGTGTTCTAGTTTCGTTTTACAGATAGTTGTCCAGTTTCCCAAGCACCAATTGTTAAAGGTGAGACAGCAAAGAGACACAGATGTATAGAACGGACTTTTGGACTGTGAGGGAGAGGGAGACGGTGGGGTGATTTGGGAGAATAGCATTGAAACATGTATACTATCATATGGGAAGCGAAGTGCCAGTCTATGTTTGATGCAGGATACAGGATGCTTGGGGCTGGTGCACGGGGATGATCCAGAGGGATGATGTGGGGTGGGAGGTGGGAGAGGGATTCGGGATTGGGAGCTCGTGTGCACCCGTGGTGGATTCGTGTCGATGTGTGTCAGAACCAATATAGTATTGTAAAGTAAAATAAAGTAAAAGTGAAATTTAAAAAAAAGAGAGAGATTGTCTTTTCTTCATTGTATATTCTTGCCTTGTTTGTCAAAGATAAGGTGTCTATAGGTGCGTGGATTTATCTCTGGGCTTTCTATTTTGTTTCATTGATCTATATTTCTGTCTTTGCGCCCATACCATACTGTCTTGATAATTGTAGCTTTGTAGTATAGTCTGAAGTCAGGCAGGTTGAGTCCTCCAATTTCATTATTCTTTCTCAAGATTGCTTTGGCTATTCAAGGTTTTTGTGTTTCCATACAAATTGTGAAATTATTTGTTCTAGTTTTGTGAAAAATGGCATTGGTAGTGTAGCTTGATAGGGATTACATTGAATCTATAAATTGCTTTGGGTAGTATACTCATTTTCTCTATATTGATTCTTCCTATCCATGAACATGGTGTATTTCTCCAGCTATTTGTGTCATTATTTCAGAGTCTTAAGGGACCAGATCTGCATGTATTGCTGCTCACACCTTTTCTAAGTGAAATTCATACATTTTCACTTACGATAAATGATGTATAAATTATTGACAAGATAAAAATTTTAAACTATGCATTTAAAGTTGAGAGAGTGTCTCTTTATATATCTGTGAATTTTCTTCCTTTAAATATAATTATTATGATTAATTATGGGCATGGCAGAGATTATGACAATGATGATCAAAAGCCTGGAATATGTTTAATGTAATTTATTGGTACTTTTTCCCTTGAAAATCTATTTATTACTCTATTGACTAATCTGTTCCATAAATCTTGGAGAAAATACTTTTGTAAACATATTTTTCATAATGAGTTGAGTGTTTCAAGACACAGTTTTTTTTTTACATCAACATGAATCCGCCACAGGTATACATGTGTTCCCCATCCTGAACCCCCCACCCTCCTCCCTCCCTGTATCATCCCTCTGCATCATCTCAGTGTACCAGCCCTAAGTATCCAGTATCATGTATCAAACCTGGACCGGCAATTCGTTTCATATATGATATTATACATGTTTCAATGCCATTCTCCCAAATCATCCCGCCCTCTCCCTCTCCCACAGAGTTCAAAAGACTGTTCTATACATTTGTGTCTCTTTTGTTGTCTCGCATACAGGGTTATCATTACCATCTTTCTAAATTCCATATATATGCATTAGTATACTGTATTGGTGTTTTTCTTTCTGGCTTACTTCACACTGTATAATAGGCTCCAGTTTCATCCACCTCATTAGAACTGATTCAAATGTATTCTTTTTAATGGCTGAGTAATACTCCATTGTGTATATGTACCACACCTTTCTTATCCATTCATCTGCTGATGGACATCTAGGTTGCTTCCATGTCCTGGCTATTATAAACAGTGCTGCGATGAACATTGGGGTACACGTGTCTCTTTCAACTCTGGTTTCCTCAGTGTGTGTGCCCAGCAGTGTGATTGCTGGGTCATAAGACAGTTCTATTTCCAGTTTTTGAAGGAATCTCCACACTGTTCTCCATAGTGGCTGTACTAATTTGCATCCCCACCAACAGTGTAAGAGGGTTCCCTTTTCTCCACACCCTCTCCAGCATTTATTGCTTGTAGACTTTTGGATCACAGCCATTCTGACTGGCGTGAAATGGTACCTCACTGTGGTTTTGATTTGCATTTCTCTGATAATGAGTGATGTTGAGCATCAAGACACATTTTGAAGTTTGGCAGAATATCTCATAGCACATAGGCTCAGATTCAAAACTCTATTTTTCATATTTATGAGCTGGGACCTGGCTGCTCTTAAACACTGACAACTGTTTCATTGTTCTGCATCTCAATACCACTGAGGCAGTCAACATGGAATCTTGCTGTGTAGCTATCATTCACACAAGTGCTGATCTCCTGAAACAATGCAAAGGTGTTACAGACTACTCTGTCGGAAATATATTTTTACCTTGAAATTTTATTGCAGTTCTTTCTAGGAGATTCTGAAAGACATAAAATGGTTTCTCTTTTGATTCTGTTTGTTTTTCATAATATCTGGTAGCAATAAATAATTTATAGGATTTAATACCCAGTTACCATCCATACCATGATATTTTGGAGGAATTACAGATGATCTTGCCCATACTGTAAATAGGAATTTATTCATTTATATCTTACAAAGGGTTATTATGTTTTTCTACATGATGTAATATATTATTAAAAATCATGATATGCTGGGTTCATCACAAAACATTGAGCTTTCAGGGGCTCAGGATAGACAGGGGTAGTATATTTCTAGTGTTTTGTAACTAATTACTAATGTAGATGTTTTTGATCTGTAGATGTAAAATAATTACACTTGCAACCTATGAGAAGTATTTCCCAGGATATATGAAAAAAATCTTTTAGTACATGTGTACTAAAAATTCTTTATAATAAAAGTCATTCAAAGACTTCATATATATTTTTTTAATTTTTTTTAATTTAAGTGAAACACAGATAAAGTGTACAAACCTTAAATGTGAAAGTCAATGAACTTTTACATGTATATAGTACATCTATATGGCATCTAAAGTACACTTAATAGAATACTAAATTTTTAGCACCTAGTTATATAACAAAGGAATCTATCTCTTTTCTTTTGTGAGCAAGAGAAGTGGATTTAATGTAACAAATCTCTTGCATTTAGGTGGCATATAAGCCAAGAGTGACGGCTGTTTCATGTGCCAACATGGTAAGGCTACAGCACTCACTTACACACCCAACACTAATCCAAGTACTGCAGACATGACCCACATCTACAGTCAACTTTAAAAAAAGGAGACTAATCTTAGTAATCTCAGTGAGCCTCATCAAGGCATGTTGTTATGCCTTGAGAGAAGAACTGAAGTTTCTCTGAAGAAGAAATGTGGCCTACGGTCTGAAGTGCCTGGGAATGAAATCAATAATTTTACAGGAGACAGATTTCAATCAAATATAAACTGTGGTGCCTTACCACCACAGTGACTTTATTTCAGATGTGTCTGATGCAGTGGTGAGGTCTTGGTTGACCATGAGTCCCTTTGATTTACTCCACTCTGAACTGACACAGTTCAGTTTAGTTCAGCCAGTCAGCCGTGTCCAATTATTGGAACCTAATGGACTGCAGCACGCCAGGATTCCCTGTCCATCACCAAACCCTGGAGCATGCTCAGACTCATGTCCTGAAGCATGCTCAGACTCTGTCTTGAAGCGAGGGCAACGGGCAATACTTTGATGAACGAGTGATGCCATCAAACCATCTCAACCTCTGTTGTCCCCTTCTCTTCCTGCCTTCAGTCTTTCCCAGCATCAGGATCTTTTCAAATGAGTCAGTTCTTTGCATCAGGTGACCAAAGTACTGAAGTTTCTGCTTTAGCATCAGTCCTTCCAATGAATATTCAAGACTGATTTCCTTTAGGATGGACTTGTTGGATCTCCTTGCAGTCCAAGGGACTCTCAAGAGTCTTCTCCAACACCACAGTTCAAAGGCATCAATTCTTCAGTGCTCAGCTTGCTTTCTTTATAGTTCAGCTCTCACATCCATACATGACTACTGGAAAACCCATAGCTTTGACTAGACAGACCTTTATTGGCTAAGTAATGTCTCTGCTTTTTAATATGCTGTCTAGGTTGGTCATAGCTTTTCTTCCAAAGAGTAAGCATCTTTTAATTTCATGGCTGCAGTCACCATGTACAGTGATTTTGAAGCCAAAGAAAGTAAAGTCTGTCACTGTTTCCATTGTTTCACCATCTATTTGCTGTGAAGTGATGGGACCAGATGCCATGATCTTAGTTTTCTGAAAGTTGACCTTTAAGCCTACTTTTTCACTCTCCTCTTTCACTTTTATCAAGAAGCTCTTTAGTCTTTCTTCACTTTCTGCCATAAAGGCGGTGCCATCTGCGAATCTGAGGTAATTGATAGTTCTCCCAGCAATCTTGATTCCAACTTGTGCTTCATTCAGCCCAGCATTTTGCATGATGTACTCTGCATATAAGTTAAATAAGCAGGGTGACTATACACAACCTTGACATACTCCTTTCCCGATTTGGAACCATTCTGTTGTTCCATGTCCAGTTCTAACTGTTGCATCTTGACCTGCATACAGATTTCGCAGAATGCAGGTAAGGTGGTCTGGTATTTCCATTTCGTAAAGAATTTTCCACAGTTTGTTCTGATCCACACAGTCAAAGGTTTTGGTGTAGTCAATAAAGCACGATTAGATGTTTTTCTGGAACTCTTATGCTTTTTCAATGATTCAATGGATGTTGGCGATTTGATCTCTGGTTCCTCTGCCTTTTCTAAATCCAGCTTGTATATCTGGAAGTTCATGGTTCATGTATTGTTGAAGCCTGGCTTAGATAATTTTGAGCATTACTTTACTAATGTGTGAGATGAGTGCAATTATGCAGTACTATGAGCATTCTGTAGCATTGCCTTTCTTTGGGATTGGAATAAAAAATGAACTTTTTCAGTCACGTGGGCACTGCTGAGTTTTCCAAATTTGCTGGCATATTGAGTGCAGCACTTTCAGAGCATAATCTTTTAGGATTTGAAATAGCTCAGCTGGAATTCCATCGCCTCCACTAGCTTTGTTCATAGTGATGCTTCCTAAGGCTCACTTGACTTCACATTCCAGGATGTCTGGCTCTAGGTGAATGATCACACCACAGAGAATCTTAAGCTACATTGTCCTCTCTGTGAACTCCTCCTGGGCACTTATCCATCATGGAGGTGCAGTTGTCACCATAGGTGGATGATTTCCAAGTTTAGTTTCTCAGCCTAGATACCTTTTCTGAAATACGGATGCACAAACTTCAGTCACTATCTGGCATTTTTGTTTTATTGTCTCCAAGTGGCTTGAAAAGTCAGCATACTCAACCTTTCCCACTAGCTCTAGGTCCTTCATGGTCCAGGAAGATTCAGACTTCAGAGAAAATATTGTGCAGAAGCAAAGTTTAGCCAGGAGAGCTAACAACAACCACCTCAATCAAGTAGGTTTTATTTTTTTAATAAATATTTATTTATTGTAATTAGAAGCTGATTACTTTACAATTAACCTTTTCACTCTAAAAACAAGTTTTGTCATCTTCATCATAGATAATGCAGTGTTTTTATTTTCAAATCCCTGGATATGCTCTCAAAGCAACAAAGAATTTAATTTTGTGTATCACTATGTATCATATGGGGGAGAAAAGAGGTCTGAATAAAGAATCTTTTCAAACATTTTACTTAATTATCATAAAAGTACCTGAAACTGGTACTATTACTACTGTTTCACAGATAAGACAATGCAGGAATGGAGAGGGAGTATTTTCTCCAAATTATACAAGATAGCAGTGTGGCTAAGATTTAAATATAATTGTATCTGACTCAAAAGACCATGAACTTTCAACTCCAGAAATCCAGGAATTGACAGTACCTTTGCAAAACCATGGTTTACCACTTATGAATTAAAGAATGGCTTAACCAATTGCAATTTTGGAAAAAATTGAATCCAGTGCTCACTTTATATATTCCTAGAGATTGTAATGTTATCTTCTCATGTGACATAAAATAACATTGAAATGTGGATTTATTTTAGCAAAAAAGTATTGTACTTGAATGTACAATACTCTCATACTTTCCTTTTTGTTATGGTGGAAAATTTTGTTTTTATATTTTCCCTTTTCATTTGAAATAATTGCAGACTTCCTTCTCACTGACCTTGTGGCTCAGCTGGTAAATAATCCACCTGCAATGCAGAAGACATGAGTTCAATCCCTGTGTTGGGAAAATCCACTGGAGAAGGGAAAGGCTACCCACTCCAGTATTCTGACCTGGACTATACAATCCATGGAGTTGCAAAGAGTTGGATACGACTGAGCAACTTTCACTTTCTTACTGACTCCCCCCACCCCACCAATTACATAAATAGTAGATAGATACATAGACTTCATCCACCTTCCCCAGATATTATTATCTGATAAGCCATTGTACAGACATCAAAACTAGGAAATTAATATTACTACAATGCTATCAGCTCTTCTGAGATGCACTGGTCACTTTTTCAGTTGTCTCACTATTGTCTTTTTTTTCAGTTCCAAAGTCCAATTTGGCATCCAGCCCAGGATCACACATTTCATTTTAGCGGGCACACATCTTTAGTATCTTCTGGTTTGTGGCCATTCCTCCGTTTGTGGTCATTTCTCTCACAATCTTAACACTTTTGAAGAATACTGGCCAGTTATTTTTAGACTGTTCCTCAAAATGAGAGTGTTTGATGTTTCCTCATGAATCAATTTAAGCTATACATCTTTGACAAAAATACCACAGAAAAGTTATGTCTGTCTTAGTTCATCCTATGTGGAGAAATGTGATACTGATAGGTTTCATTGCTGCTGTTGCTAACTTTGGTCATTTGGGTGAGGTGCTCTCTGTAAGCATTCTTCGCTAAAAAGTTATTGTTTCCCCCTTTGCACTTAATAAACATCTTGTCAGGAAATGCTTTAAGATTATATAAATATCATGCTTCAAATCCCTTGATAATTCTTGCCTGTGATGATCATTATTATGTTTGTCAAATGGTGATTTTCTATTTCTGTCATCCCCTATACATTTATTCATTGGAATTCTACTGTAAGAAAAAATTTCCCTCATCATTTTTAATTAAAAATTAATTTAGAGGATAATTGCTTAACAATACTGTGATTTTTACCATACATCAACTGAATTGGTCATGAGTTCAGTTCAGTTCAGTTCAATAGCTCAGTCTTGTCTGACTCTTTGCAACCCCATGAATCACAGCACACCAGGCTTCCCTGTCCATCACCAACTCCCGTGGTTCACTCAGACTCACGTCCATTGAGTCAGTGATGCCATCCAGCCATCTCATCCTCTGTCGTCCCCTTCTCCTCCTACCCCCAATCCCTCCCAGCATCAGAGTCTTTTCCAATGAATCAGCTCTTCACATGAGGTGGCCAAAGTACTGGAGTTTCAGCTTTAGCATCATTCCTTCCAAAGAAATCCCAGGGCTGATCTCCTTTAGGATGGACTGGTTGTATCTCCTTGGAGTCCAAGGGGCTCTCAAGAGTCTTCTCCAACACCACAGTTCAAAAGCATCAATTCTTTGGCGCTCAGCCTTCTTCACAGTCCAACTCTCACATCCATACATGACCACTGGAAAAACCATAGCCTTGACTAGACGGACCTTAGTCGGCAAAGTAATGTCTCTGCTTTTGAATATGCTATCTAGGTTGGTCATAAATTTTCTTCCAAGGAGTAAGTGTCTTTCAATTTCATGGCTGCAGTCACCATCTGTAGTGATTTTGGAGCCCCCCCCAAATAAAGTCTGACACTGTTTCCACTGTTTCCCCATCTATTTCCCATGAAGTGATGGGACCAGATGCCATGATCTTCATTTTCTGAATGTTGAGCTTTAAGCCAATCAGCCATAGGTATCCATATATCTCCCCCCTTCTTGAGCCCCACTCCCATCTCCTTCATCCCATTCCTCTAGGTTGTCACAGAGCACTGGCTTTGGATTCCCTGCATCATATATCAAACTCTCACTGTCTATCTTATATATAGTAATGTATATGTTTCAGTGCTCTTATCTCAAAGCATCCCATCCTTCCCTTTATTCTTTATTTCGCTGCCTGCCTCCTTTGCTGACCAACAAATAGGATCCTCAATACTATGTTTCTGTACTCCGTAAAATACATTAATATTTGATATTTATCTTTCACTATCTGACTTACTTCACTCTGTTTAATAGGCTCTAACTTCATCTACTTCATTAGAGCTGACAAAAATTCATTCATTTTTATAGCTATGTAAAGTTGTGTATATATACCATTGTGTATATATACCACAACTTCCAGCTTCCTTATTCATTCATCTGATGTTGGATATCTAGCTTGCTTCCATGTCCTAGCTATTGTAAATATTGCTACAATGAACTCTGGGGTACATGTGTCTTTTTCAATTATGATTTCCTCAGGATATGTACCTAATAGTGGAATTGCTGTGTCAGGTGGCAGTTTTATTCCTAGTTTTTTTTTTTTTTTTTTTTTAAGGAATTTCCACACTGTTCTCCACAGTGACTTTATCAATTTGCAGTTCTACCAAGAGCATAGGAGAGTCCCCTTTTCTCCACATCCTCTCCAGAACGTATTGTTTGTAGACTTTTGGATGATGATCATTCTGGCTGATGTAGATGATACATCATTTCAGTTTTGATTTGCATTTCTCTAATGATGAGCAATATTGAGCAACTTTTCATGCATTTATTAGCCATCTGCACATCTTCTTTGGAGAAATGTCTGTTTAGGTCTTCTGCCCGCTTTTTGATTGGATTATTTGTTTTTCTGGTGTTGAGCTGCATGAATTGCTTGTATACTTTGAAATATATTATTTGTCAGCTGTTTCACTTGCTATTATTTTCTCCCATTTTGAGGGCTGTTTTTTTTTTTTTTTTGTTTGTTTGTTTGTTTTTCACCTTCCTTAGAGTTTCCTTCATTGTGCAAAAGCTTTTAAGTTTAATTAGGTCCTTTTTTTTTTTTAATTTCTAGTATTCTATGAGATGAGTCACAGAGGATCTTGCTGTGATTTATGTCAGAGAGTGTTCTGCTTCTTTTCCTTTAAGAATTTTATAGTTTCTTTTAGAACAATAAAATTCTCTAAGAATTTTGTAGTTTTAGGTCTTTAATCCATTTTAAGCTTATCTTTGTGTATGGTGATAGGAAGTGTCCTACTTTTATTCTTTTACATGTAGCTTCCCAGTTTTCCCAGCACCATTTATTGAAGAGGCTGTCTTTGTCCCATTGCATATTCTTGCCTCCTTTGTAAAATATAAGGTACTCATAGGTGCATGGGTTTATTTCTGGGCTTTCTATCCTGTTCCATTTGTATATATTTCTGTTTTTGTGCCAGTGTCATACTATTTTGATGACTTTAGATTTGTAGTATAATCTGAATACAGGAAGGTTGATTCCTCTAGCTCCATTCTTCCATCTCAAGACTGCTTTGGCTATTCAGGATCTTTTATGTTTCCATATGAATTGTGAAATTTTTTGTTTTACTTCTGTGAAAAATACCATTGGTCATTTGATAGGGATCCATCCTAAAGGAAATCAGTCCTGAATATTCATTGGAAGGACTGATGCTGAAGCAGAAACTCCAATACTTTGGCCACCTTATGTGAAGAGCTGACTTATTTGAAAAGACCCTGATGCTGGGAAAGATTGAGGGCAGGAGGAGAAGGGACAACAGAGGATGAGATGGTTGGATGACATTAATAGACATGGGTTTGGGTAGATTCCAGGAATTGGTGATGGAAATGGAGGCCTGGTGTGCTGTGGTTCATGGGGTCTCAAAGAGTCAGACACGACTGAGCGACTGAACTGAACTGAACATTGAATCTGTAGATTGCATTTGGTAGTATAATCATTTTAACAATATTGATTCTTCCTACCCAGGAACATGGAATATCTTTTCATCTGTTTATGTCATCTTTGATTTCTTTCATCAGTGTCTTATATTTGTCTGTATACAATTCTTTTGTCTTGTAAGATAAAGTTATTCCTAGATATTTTATTCTTTCTATTGTAATGGTGAATGGGATTGATTTCTTTTCTTTCTGATTTTTCATTGTTGTTATACAGGAATGCAAGTGATTTCTGTGTATTGATTTTGTATCCTGAGACTTTGCTGAATTCACTGATTAGCTCTAGTAGTTTTCTGATAGTAACTTAAGGGTTTTCTATGTATAGTATCATGTCATCTGCCAACAGTGAGAATTTTACTTCTTTTCCGATATGAGTTTCTTTTATTTCTTTTTCTTCTCTGATTGCTGTAAGGACTTCTGAAACTATGCTGAATAACAGTGGTGAAAATGGACACCCTTGTCTTGTTCCTGATCTTAGGGGAAATGCTTTCAGTTTTTCACCATTGAGAATAATGTTTGCTGTGAGATTATCATATATGACCTTTACTTTGTTGATGTAGGTTGCTTCTATGTGCATTTTTAAGGGTTTTAATCATAAATGAGTGATGGATTTTGTCAAAAGCTTTTTCTGCATCTATTGATATTATCATATAGTTTTTATCTTTCAATTTGCTAATATGCTGTGTTGATTGATTTGCATATATTGAAGAATCCTTGCATCCTTGAAATAAACCCAACTGGAACATGTTGCATGAGCTTCTTTAATGTGTTGTTTAATTCTGTTTACTAAAATGTTGTTGAGGATGTTTGCATCTATGTTCATCAGTGATATTGGCCTGTAGTTTTCTTTTTTGTGTTGTCTTTGGTTTTGGTATCAGGGTGATGGTGGCCTCATAGAATGAGTTTGGAAGTGTTCCTTCCTCTGAAATTTTTTGAAAGAGTTTTAGAAGGATAGGCATTAGCTCTTTTCTAGTCATTTGATAGAATTTACCTGTGAAGCCATCTGGTCCTGGGCTTTTGTTTTGGGGGAGATTTTTGATCACAACTTCGATTTCAGTGCTTGTAACTGGGTTGCTCATAATTTCTATTTCTTCCTGGTTTAGTCTTGGAAGATTGAACTTTTCTTAGAATCTGTCAATTTCTTTCAGGTTATCTATTTTATTGCCATAGAGTTGTTCATAATAGTCTCTTATAATCCTTTCTATTTCTGCATTGTCTCTTGTAACCTCTCCTTTTTCATTCCTAATTTTGTTGATTTGATTCTTCTGTCTTTTTTCTTGATGAGTTTGGCTAAATGTTTGTTGATTTTGTTGATCTTCTCAAAGAACACCTTTTAGTTTTATTAATCTTTACTATTGTTTCTTTCATTTCTTTTTTAGTTATTTCTGTTCAGATCTTTATGATTTCTTTCCTTCTGCTAATTTTGGGAGTTTTTGTTCTTTTTCAGTTGTTTTAGACATAAATTTAGGTTGTCTACTTGATGTTTTTCTTGTTTCTTGAGGTAGGATTGTATTGGTATATACTTCCCTCTTGGAACTGCTTTTGCTACATCCCACAGGTAGGTTTTGAGTTGTTGTGTTATTGTCATTTGTTTCGAGGAATTTTTTTTTTCCTTTTGACTTCCTTTTTTATTTCTTCAGTAATGTTGGTTATTTAGAAATGTATTGTTTAATCTACATTTGTTTGTACTTTTTACATTTTTTTCCTTGTAATTAATGTCTAGTTTCATAGCATTGTGATCAGAAAAGATGCTTAATATGATTTCAATCTTCTTAAATTTACTGAGGTTTGATTTGTGACCCAAGATATCATCTACTCTATGTGCACTTGAGAAGAAGGTGTATTCTTCTGCATTTGGATGGAATGTCATGAAGATATCAGTGAGATCCATCTCATCTAATATATCATTTAAGATATGTTTATTAATATTCTGTTTTGATGATCTGTCCATTGGTATAAGTTGAGTGTTAAAATCTTCTACTATTATTGTGTTACTGTCCATTTCTCCTTTTATGTCTGTTAGTGTTTGTCGTATATATTGAGATGCTCCTATGTTGCATGCACAGATATTTGCAATTGTTATGTTTTCCTCTTGGATTGATCCCTTGATCATTATATAGTGTCTTTTCTTACCTCTGGTAATATTCTTTATTTTAACATCTACATTGTCTGAGATAAGGTTTGCTACCCCAGCTTTCTTTTGCTTTCCATTTACATGGAATATATTTTTCCATCCTTTTACTTTCATTTTATATGTGTGTTTAGGTCTGAAGTGGATTTCTTGCAGACAACATATATATGAGTCTTGATTTGTATCCATTCAGCCAGTCTGTGTGTTTTGGTTGTATCATTTAACTGTTTACATTTAAAGTAACTATGGATATATATTCCTATTGCTATTTTCTTAATTGTTTGGGGTTTGTTTTTGTAGATCTTTTTCTTCTCTTGTATTTCCTGACTATATAAGTCCTAAACATTTGTTGTAAAACTGGTTTTATGGTACTGAATTTTCATAACTTTTGCTTGTCTGAAAGTTTTTGATGTTGCCATTAATTTTGAATGAGGTCTTTGCCAGGTAGAGTAACCTTGGTTGTAGAGTTTTTTCTCTTTCTCTACTTTAAATATATTCTGCCATTCCCTTCTGAACTTCAGAGTTTCTACTGAAAGAGAAGCTATTAAACGTTTGCGGTTTCCCTTGTATGTTATTTGTTGTTTTCCCCTTCCTGCTCTTAATATTCTTTCTGTTTAATCTTTGTTAGTTTGATTAGTATGTGTCTTGGTGTGTTTCTTCTTGTGCTTAGCTTGTATGGACTTGATTGACTACTTCCTTTTCCATGTTGGGGAAATTTTCAACTATAATCTCTTGATAAATATTCTCATAACCTTTCTTTTTCTCTTCTCCTTCTGGGACCCCTATAATTTGAATGTTGGTGCATTTGATATTGTGCCAGAGGTCTCTGAGACTATCCTCAGTTCTTTTCATTCTTTTTACTCCATTCTGCTCTTCAGTATTTGTTTCTACCTTTTTACTTCCCAGCTCACTGATCCATTATTCTGCTTCAGATATTCTGCTACTGATTTCTTCTAGAGTATTTTTAAATTCAGTAATTTGTTTGTCTCTGTATGCTTATTCTATAATTCTTCTAGGTCTTTGTTGGTTGATTCTTGCATTTTCTTCATTTTCGTTTCATGCTTTTGATCATCTTTATTTTTATGGGCTCCAAAAGCACTTCAGATGGTAATTGCAGACATGAAATTAAAAGATACTTACTTCTTGGAAGGAAAGTTATGACCAACCTAGACAGCATATTTAAAAGCAGAGGCATTACTTTGTCAACAAAGGTCCGTCTAGTCAAGGCTATGGTTTTTCCAGTGGTCATGTATGAATGTGAAAGTTGGACAATAAAGAAAACTGAGTGCTGAAGAATTGATGCTTTTGAACTGTGGTGTTGGAAAAGACTTTTGAGAGTCCCTTGGACTGCAAGGAGATCCAACCAGTCCATCCTAAAGGAGATCAGTCCCGGGTGTCCACTGGTGGCACTGATGTTGAAGCTGAAACTCCAATACTTTGACCACCTGATGTGAAAAGCTGACTCATTTGAGAAGATCCTGATGCTGGTAAATATTGAAGGCAGGAGGAGAAGGGGACGACAGAGAATGAGATGGTTGGATGGCATCACCAACTCAATGGACATGCGTTTCGGTGAACTCTGGGAGTTGGTGATGGACAGTGAGGCCTGGCGTGCTCTGGTTCATGGGGTTGTAAAGAGTCGGACACGGCTGAGCAACTGAACTGAGCTGATCATCTTTACTATCATTATTATGAATTTTTTTTCAAGTAGTTTGCCTATTTCCTCTTCATTTATTTCTATTTCTGTGTTTCTAGTTTGTTCCTTCATTTGTGCAGTATTTCTCTGCCTTTTCTTTTCTTTCTTTCTTTCTTTTTTTTTTTTTTAACTGTTTGAGGTCTCCTTTTCTGAGGCTTCAAGATTGAATTCTTTCTTCCTTTTGGTTTCTGCCCTCCTAACTTTGGTCCAGTGGTTTCTGTGATCTTCATATAGGATGGTATTTGTGCTGAGCCCCCCCCCCCCGATGGACAGTGCTGAGTGAGGTGATAATCCTGTCTGCTGATGATTGAATTTTTATTTTTGTTTTGTTTGTTGTTTGGATGAGGAGTCCTGTACAGGGTGCTACTGGTGGTTGGGTGATGCCAGGTCATGTATTCATGTGGTTTCCTTGGTGGGTGTTCTCACTATTTGATACTCCCTAGCGCTAGATCTCTGGTAGTCTACAGTCTTGGAGTCAATGCTCCCACTCCAAAGGCTCAAGGCTTGATCTCTGTCTGAAACAAGGTCCTGGAGTGACATGCCACCATGTGGCAGAAGGCAGTCAGGATGTGGTGACAGTCTCCTCTCCTGGCTCCTGTGTGCAAGTTGACCAGTGAAATGCTTCAGCAGAGCTGCACTCTGTTGGCCTGACCTCAGCTCAGCTCACTCGTGTATCTGAAGTTATCTGGCAGGTGAAGTAGGTGCTGGCTGTCCTGAATGGTCTTGGTTTGGGATGACGGCACTCTGCCAAGTGGTGTTCATTTCTAGCCAACTCACACAGGCTTGTTCTCACAGCAGACCTTGCACCCAGAGTGGCCAGACAGCTACTCTTGTGATGGAATGTAAGCAGAAGCAATGTCCACCAAACATGGGCTGATAGTTTTAAGAAGTTAAATGCACCCTCTTCCCTGAGTATCTCTTGACTTCCTACTTTTGCATTCCAATCCCCTGCCATGCATTTTTGGTTGTTGTTAGTTCTAGAAGGTCTTGTATGTCTTTATAGAATCTGTCAGTTTCAGTTTCCTCAGCATCAGTGGTTGGGATATAGACTTGAATTACTGTGAGGTTGAATACTTTGCCTTGGAAACAAACCAAGATCACTTTTTCATTTTTGAGGTTGCACACAAGAACATTTCAGATTCTTCTGTTAACTATTAGAGCTACTCCATTTCTTCTAAGGGATTCTTGTCTACAGTAGTAGAAATAACAGTAATTTGAATTAACTTCAACCATTTCCATCCATTTTATTTCACTAATTCCTAAGATGTCAATGTTAGGTCTTACCATCCTTCTGCTTGGCCATATCCAATTTACATAGATTCATGGACATAACATCCCAGGTTCATGTACAATATTGTTCTTTAGAGCTTCAGACTTCACTTTCACAATGAGACATATACAGAGCTGAATTTCATTTTGGCCTTGGCTCAGCTACTTATTTCATTTTTACTGAAGCTTTTAGTAAGACTAACTAATATATATATAGTAAGACTAACATATATATATATATTTTTTTACTTAGCTCTGAAAATTTCAGAAAGTGGTAAATTATAGCTTAGTTAATTCATTATAATGGTTGGATTAGATTAAGACCAAATCATGACATGAAAAAAATTTTTTGTGTTGTTTTCAACTTAGAAAATAATATGAATAAACAATGGTCATACCAGGAAGACTATAAAAATTTATTAAACTAAAGTTTTTATATATACCTCACCTTTATTTGTACTTCTCTTATTCTATGAATATAGCATTGAAAATATATTTTTATCCTTGATATTTTAAATTTTTTCATTAAAAAAGTAAAGTTTTTATATAGATTACATTATCTCTTGAATCATTTTCTAGATATGCTACACATTTTAAGTGCTTTTTAATATATAAATGTATAGACATTGGCTATGTGAAATCTTTGACTGCATGGATCACAAAAAAAACTGGAAAATTCTTAAAGAGTTGGAAATACCAGACCACCTTACGTTCCTCCTGAGAAACCTGCATGCAGGTCAAGAGGCAACAGTAAGAACCAGACATGGAAAAATGGACTGGTTCAAAATTGGAAACAGAGCATGTCAAGGCTGTATATTGTCACCTTACTTATTTAACTTATATGCAAAGTACCTCATGTGTAATCCTGGGCTGGATGAGTTACAAGCTGGAATCAAGATTGCTGAGAGAAATACCAACAACCACAAATATGCAGATACCACTCTAATGGCAGAAAGCAAAGAGGAACTAAAGAGTCTTGATGAAGGTGAAATAAGAAAGTGAAAAAGCTGGCTTAAAACAGCATTCAAAAAACTAAGATTATCCATCCAGTCCCAACACTTCATGGGCAAATAGATGGGGATCAAATGGAAACAGTGACAGACTTTATTTTCTTGGGCACCAAAATCACTGCGGGTGATGAATGCAGCCATGAAATTAAGACACTTGATTTTGGAAGAAAAGCAATAGACAGGATATTAAAAAACAGAGACATCAGTTTGCCGACAAAAGTCTGTATAGTCAAAACTGGTTTTCCCAGTAGTCATGCAAACGTGAGCTTTGGGGCATAAAGGAGACTGAATACCAAGTGATGCTTTCAAATTGTGGTGTTGGAGAAGACTCTTGAGAGTCCCTTGGGCAGCAAGGAGCCCAAGCCAGGCAATCCTAAAGGAAATTCACTCTGAATATTCACTGAAAGCTTCCTGAAAGTGAAGCTCAAAAACTTTGGCCACCCGATGTGTAGAGCCAACTCATTGGAAAAAACACTGATGCTGGGAAAGATTGAGGGCAAGAGGAGAAGTGGGTAACAGAGGATGAGATGATTGGATGCCATCATCGACTCAATGGACAAGAATTTGAGCAAAGTTTGATAGAAGTGAAGGACAGGGAAGCCTTGTGTGCTGCAGTCCATGAGGTCACAGAGTTGGACATAGCAACTGAACAACAACAATCTGTCAATATATAGTCAATCAGTCACAATAATTTTCTACAACACTCCCTCTGTTCAAACATTGTTAAACTGCTCCTCTGGGTAATGACATATTCAGCATATCACACCGTTTACCTCCAGTAAAATAATTTTCTGTGTATGATATAAAGAATGAATAAGTAGTGATAGTAAATATAGTATATAATTCTTAGACTATTCCACATGTTGGAGGCTTTGTGGCCTCCTAACTTAACTTCAGAAAGAATTGATCAACGTGAATTATTCAGCTTGCATATTTCCTTGGCATGAATAATTTGGCAATCTTTACCATTTTAATACTTGTATGTCTGTTAGTTCAACTAGATATGTGGGACTTTGGATCAACCATGTTGACCACATTCCAAATGAACAAATGAAAATCTTTTTGTGCATAGTCAGTTTTTATGACCCTCCAGATCCCATCTCTACCCTATGTTTTATAGCCTGAATAATAGCAACATCACTGACTTCCTCTGGAGAAGATGTCTTAATGGCTGTGAAATACTTTCTTATTTTTAAATGCATAATTATAAATTTTATATTTGAAGAGTTTAATAATTTAAAAGATGCTTTTCTAGTAATCAAAAGGAAATAATTTTTCCTGAAAATTACTTTCAAGGAGTCAGTGATGAACATATTCATGCTGTGATTTATAAAAAGCTGATTAAGTAGAATTCTACACTGGATATTTTTTCTCTCATCCATCTATTGAAATCACTATTAAAATTTAGTACTTACTTTTCTTAATGGAGTATAGTTAATGATATCTTTTTCATTTCAGGATTTTTTTTTCTTCATCCTTTTACAATAAGCATGTGAGGGAGCCAGAAGTAGGCTTGTGCACAAGTGTGGGTTCAGATAACAGGCTCTCTTCAAAGATGAGACCCAGAGTGTCTGCAAAGGCTAGGCCCTATCACTAGAGAGGTCTTAATTTGAGGATGGTCTGAGATATGAAAAATTTAATATTATGAGCAGAGCATAGTATCAGGGAATCCCACCATAGTTAATACATAATGCTTCATGAAGTGGAGCTCAAGTTTATTCTCATCTTCAGCCTTGGGCTAAGGTGCATAGCCTGGTTCTGTTCTCAAAGAGAAGAAGATAAAAATCAGGCTTCGATAAAGTTCCTCAACCCACAGTCTGGTGTTTTCACACATTCAGGTTAGAAGTGGGGAACAGGATAGAAGAGGAAGTAAAAAAGTGTTTCATCTTTGGTTCTTTAAACTGTGCCAGTGAGAAGGTGTGTGTTTGGAGGCAAGACTGGGCAGAGGAGGTTTGGAGAATGAGTGATTGGGAGGGTAAATATGATTCTGTAAGTAACACAACACCCACACCCAAAGTGTTTTCCTTGAACTATTGGTTTCAGGGTCTTGACTGTAAAAACCCACGTGATATCACTTCAGAGCTTGGTCATCATAAGTAAGCATCCAGTTCTCAAACATCTAAATCTGGGCTGCTTAATTCTAGATTGATTTGGCAATAGAGCAGGCCTGGGCTCTAAGCAGGTCAGATGTTGCTACAGAAACTTAAGGAAGAAAGTATTAGGGGGTTCAAGCAAGAAATGGAGGAATGTTCTCCACATTGATAGAGAAGCATCTGACCTCCTAGAAAGAGATTTCTCAAATACCTTCTTCCACTGGGAACAGTTCTAGCTCATCCATAGAACCATTAACTCTGCTTCATAACATAGATTGTCAATGAACGTAAATTTCTTTTTCTAACAACTTCCAGGATCCAATACTTCAACTTCAAGCATCAACTAGATGGTGTTGTTTATGCAGAATATAGTAGAGGAATCAAGGAACTATTACAATCCTAGAAATAATGGTCTAAATGCTTACTTTTTATTGAAAGAGGCTGGTATCTCATAATTCATGGAATTTGGAAGTGGAGGCACTTTTTTTTTCTTTTTAAAATTTATTTCATTTTATTTTATTTTACTTTACAATACTGTATTGGTTTTGCTATACATTGACATGAATCCGCCATGGGTGTACATGAGTTCCCAATCCTGAACGCCCCTCCCACCACACTCCCCATATCATCTCTCTGGGTCATCCCAGTGCACCAGCCCCAAGCATCCTGTATCCTGTATTGAACCTAGACTGGTGATTCGTTTCTTACATGATAGTATACATGTTTCAATGCCATTCTCCCAAATCACCCCAAACTCTCCCTCTCCCTCTCCCACAGAATCCAAAAGTCTGTTCCATACATCTGTGTCTCTTTTGCTGTCTCACATAAATGCTCATTGTATCACTTATCCTGTTCCTGATGCCAAATGTCTTACTATTCACACTATTCGCACTCATCACTGAACTCAGGGTAGGCAGGGCATGAACTTTAGGCTAGAAGAAGACTCAAAGAGCTGCAGGAACTACAGAAATGTTTATTCTCTCCTGGCTAAAACAGCAGCCATATCATAACCTAACACAACACAACTTCTTCCCTGACTGGCACAGCAGCCATAACAGTATTCTCTCCTGGCTGATGCAGCAGACATAGCAGTAGACACTTTATATTCTCCCCTCTCAGGGCTGACCCGACAGAAACTGCCATGATGCAGCAGTAAATAACCCTACTTTCTAAGTGGAGCTTACACATCAATACAGCACAAAGTAGCATGAGATCACCTTGAGACACACATGTGTGGTACTGTCAGTGATCTCAGTGGCCACATGGTCATTATGTACAAAACATGGAGTGACAGAGCCTGAACCCAACATCTTGGCTAATAGGCTCTCTCCCCACACTCATAGATGAGAAAATTATGGTTAAATTATGATTTCTGTCTTTCTAAATAATATTCTCAATATCAGGATTTACTGAGCATGGCTCTGCCCATCAGAACAAGACCACTTTCCCCCTCAGTCAGTCTCTCACATCAGGAAGCTTCCATAAGCCTCTTAAACTTCTCCATCAGAGGGAAGACAGACTGAAAATCACAATCACAGAAAACTAACCAATCTGGTCACATGAACCACAGCCTTGTCTAACATTGAAACTATGAGCCATGCCATGTAGGGCCACCCAAGATGGACTGGTCATGGTGGAGAGTTCTGGTAAAACGTGGTCCAGTTAAAAAGGGAATGGCAAGCCACTTCAGTATTCTTGCCTTGAAAACCTCATGAACAGTATGAAAAGGCAAAATGATAGGTCACTGAAAGATTAACTCTCCAGGTCGGTAGGTGCCCAATATGTTACTAGAGATTAATGGAGAAATAACTCCAGAAAGAATGAAGAGACAGAGCCAAACAAAAACAACACCCAATTGTGGATGTGATGGGTGATAGAAGCAAATTTCAAAGCTGTAAAGAGCAATATTGCATAGGATCCTGGAATGTTAGGTCCATGAATCAAGGCAAATTGGAAGTGGTCAAACAGGTGATGGCAAGAGTGAACATCGACATTGTAGGAATCAGTGAACTAAAATGAACTGGAATGGGTGAATTTAACTCAGATTATCATTATATCTACTACTTTGGGCAAGAATCCCTTAGAAGAAATGGAGAGGCCATCATAGTCAACAAGAGTCCAAAATGCAGTACTTGGATGCAATCTCAAAAACAACAAAATGATCTCTATTAGTTTCCAAGGCAAACCATTCAATACCACAATAATCCAAATCTATGCCCCAGCCAGTAATGCTGAAGAAGCTGAAGTTGAACAGTTCTATGAAGACCTACAAGACCTTATAGAACTAACACTCCAAAAAGATGTCCTTTTCATTATACGGGACTGGAATGCAAAAGCAGGATGTCAAGAAACACCTGGAATAACAGGCAAATGTGGCCTTGGAGTATAGAATGAAGCAGGGCAAAGATGAATAGAGTTTTGCCAAGAGGTCACACTGGTCATAGCAAACACCCTCTTGCAACCACACAAGAGAAGACTCTACACATGGACACCACCAGATGGTCAAAACTGAAATCAGATTGATTATATTCTTTGCAGCCAAAGATGAAGAAGCTCTATACAGTCAGCAAAAACAAGACTGGGAGCTGATTGTAACTCAGATCATGAACTTCTTATTGCCAAATTCAGGCTTAAATTGAAGAAAGTGGGGAAAACCACCAGACCATTCAGACCTAAATGAAACCCCTTACTATTGGGCTTCATTTGATGACCTAAATGAAACCCCTTACTATTATAAGAGGAAGTTAGAAATAAATTTAAGGGATTAAATCTGACAGACAGAGTGCCTGAAGAACTATGGATGGAGGTTCATGACATTGTACAGGAGGCTGAGCTCAAGACCATCCACAAAATAAAGAAATGCAAAAGATCAAAATGGCTGTTTGAGGACGCCTTACAAATAGCTGAGAAGAGAAGCTAAAGGCAAAGAAGAAAAGGAAAGAGATACCCATCTGAATGCAGAGTTCCAAAGAATAGCAAGGAGAGATAAGAAAGCCTTCCTCAGGGATCAGTGCAAAGAAACAGAGGGAAACAATCAAATGGGAAAGACTAGAGATCTCATCAAGAAAATTAGAGATACGAAGGGAATATTTCATGCAAAGATAGGCGCAATAAAGGACAAAAATGGTATGGACCTAACAGAAGCAGAAACTATTACCAAAGGTGGCAAGAATACACAGAAGAACTATATAAAAAAGATCTTCACAACCCAGATAATCACGATGGTGTGATCACTCACCTAGAGCCAAACATCCTGGAATGAAAAGTCAAATGGGCCTTAGGAAGCATCACTATGAGCAAAGCTAGTGGAGGTGATGGAATTCCAGTTGAGCTATTTCAAATTCAAAAAGATAATGCTGTAAAAGTGCTGCACTCACTATGCCAGCAAATTTGGAAAACTCAGCAGTGGTCACAGGACTGGAAAAGATCAGTTTTCATTCCAATCCCAAAGAAAGGCAATGCCAAAAATGCTGAAACTACTGAACAATTGCACTCATCTCACACACTAGTAAAGTAATGCTCAAAATTCTTCAAGCCAGGCTTCAACAGTATGTGAACTGTGAACTTCCAGATGTTCAAGTTGGTTTTAGAAAAGGCAGAGAAACCAGAGATCAAATTGCCAATATTCATTGGATCATTGAAAAAGCAAGAGAGTTCCAGAAAAACATCTACTTCTATTTTGTTGAGTATGCCAAAACCTTTGACTGTGCGAACCACAACAAACTGTGGAATATTCTGAAAGGGTTGGGAGTAACAAACCACTTGCCCCTTGAGAAATCTGTATGCAATTCAGGAAGAAACAGTTAGAACTGGACGTGGAACAGACTGGTTCCAAATAGGAAAGGGATTATGTCAAAGCTGTATATGTCACCCTGCTTATTTAACTTATATGCAGAATACATCATGAGAAATGCTGGTCTGGATGAAACACAAGCTGGAATCAAGATTGCTGGGAGAAATATCAATAACCTCAGATATGCAGATGACACCACCCTTATGGCAGAAAGTGAAGAACTAAAGAGCCTCTTAATCAAAGTGAAAGAGGAGAGTGAAAAAGTTGGCTTAAAGTTCAACATTCAGAAAATGAAGATCATGGCCTCTGGTCCAATCACTTCATGGCAAATAGATGTGGAAACAGGGGAAACAGTGTCAGACTTTATTTTGGGGGGTTTCAAAATCACTGTAGATGGTGATTGCAGCATGAAATTAAAATACGCTTACTCCTTGGAAGAACAGTTATGACCAACCTAGACAGTGTATTAAAAAGCAGAGATGTTACTTTGTCAACAAAAGTCCATCCCTTCAAGGCTATTGTTTTTCCATTAGTCATGTATGGATGTGAGAGTTGAACCATAAATAAAGTTGATCATTGAAGAATTGATGCTTTTGAACTGTGGTGTTGGAGAAGAATTTTGAGAGTCCCTTGGACTGCAAGGTGATCCAACCACTCCATCCTAAAGGAAATAACTCCTGAACATTGATTGGAGGGACTGATAGTGAAGCTGAAACTCCAATACTTTGGACACCTGATACAAAGGACCTACTGCTTGGAAAAGACCCTGATCCTGGGAAAGATTGAAGGCAGGAGGAGATGGAGACTACAGAGCATGATGTTTGGATGGCATCACTGATTCAATGGACATGAGTCTGAGTAAACGCCATGAGTTGGTCATGCACAGTTAGGTCTGGCGTACTGTGATCCGTGGGTTCACAAAGAGTCAGACACGACTGAACGAATGAACTGAATCAATATTCAGTTCATTATTTCAGTGCAGAAGTTTCATTTATGGATTTTCTTAAACTTAAGCCACAATACATTAATAAAATAATTTACTAACCATAGAATTTAGTCACAGAGTCATAATATTTTAAGAACACTGGAGAAAAACAAAATTAGGAAATTTCTTATTGATGTTAGAGTTTGAAATAGGAGTGGAAACAAAAACCTATAGGATAGGAGATTAGAACTTTAGCAGTGCTCAAATCAAATATTTAAGTTTACATTTTGGTCTTTCATATATATTTGGGCTACATATCTCTCAATTGTATTTCTTGCTGAAAATAGGAACTAAAATAATAAATTATATAACATTCTATGCTTTAAGCAGGAGCTTCCCCAGCTGCTGAGGTGTTAAAAATGTCTGCTTGCAATGGAGGAGTCCCCACTTCGATCCCTGAGTAGAGAATATCCCCTGGACTAGGAAATGGCAACCCACTCCAGTACGCTTGCCTGGAAAATTTCATTTATGGAGGAACCTCGTAGGCTACAGTTCATGGGGTCTCAAAGAGTCAGACATGACTGAGCAACTTCACTTTCACTTTCTTTCTATGCTTTAAGCACTTATTTTTAAAATAACTGGGTAGCAATGACACAAATTTCCATCAAAAAGAGAAACTGACAAATTGATAAACATCCACATAATAGAACAATATGAAAATGGGCAAAATCCTGCTGCCTGCAGTCACATGGAGGAATCACAAGCATAACACTGAATGAATGAAAGCAGATACAGATGTTAGGTTTCAAAAATATTCTAAAGTCTTTTGCAGCCATTTTCTAGAAAAGACTAGACAAGGGGAGGACCCTCATAAGACATATACAGTGGGGGTAAGGTGGATATAGAAGGAACAGCTGAGGCTGTCAATCAGCTGTGCTCCTGAGCAGGAGACCTAAACAAAATATATTTGTGGTGCCCACAGTCCATTCTAAGAATGTCAACATCTATTTCAACAGCGTCTTCCTCTGTGTTTCCTCTGGCTTCTCTTCCTAAGTGGTCTCAGAAAGAAACTCAGCTTTGCCATCACCTTGGCAGGTCTTGATGATTCCAGTCTGATGTGATCCTAAACTTCCATCACTATCAAGTCTGATAACTCAGTAATAATGAATTTTCCAAGCTGGGGTTTTTGCATGTATCAATTCACAGTTACAATGCTTCAAAGTTTACCAGAGGCTCTTGATGACCACTTGAGATCCACACATCCTCCCCCTATCCTGTTGTGAACCAGTAGTCCTAGGGCCAACTATCCCAACAAGATGGTGATTCCTCTTTACAGCTACTGATCCCTGGACACCAGAATCCAGATTGCTCTGGAGGCAGGTCGATAAATTATAGTTCTTAAAGCCCTTAGGGCACTAGAACTTTTAGCTGTGAGAGTCCAGAATTAGGAGATGGGATCCAATATTATTTCTGAGTTCTCTTTTGGCCAAAGGGGTTAGGGTAGTTTAAGTGGTTTCACTTGGTTTTCCCTACCATGATAAATATGAAGGACTTGATGTGGAGGTTATTCTGACTGTCCACTATGGCAATCCCAGTGACAAATGCCAACTTGTGGTCCACACATGTGACCTGGATTTGGAAATTGACTCAGCTTCAGAAATGAAGGTGGAAAATGTATGATGACTTTCTTCTGGGGAGACATTCCTGGGCCTCCTGCTCCTCCTTTTCCTGGCTGTAAACACTTATCAGTGACCTTTCCTGCTGCCTGTTCTTGACCCTGAGGTAGGCCTCCAAGGCACTCCAGCCCCTGGGTGCCCCCATGATCTTGCCAGTTGTCCTAGTACTTCTGGACCCATGTGTCAAGCAGTGAGGTGAATATCGCTTCCTGCCCTCTGTGACTGGGAGGTGGGGACGGGAAGAGAACATAAGCCCAGCTGTGTGGTCCTCTCTCCTGAAATCATCCCTGTTAGACCCACAGTGATACTCAGGTGTTCTCTAGCATATGGCCTTGGAGAAGGGGGTGTAGGCTGGGCCATGTGGCCTTCCACAATCCGTTCATTCTCATCAGCCCCTTCTTCAGCCTTCACATCTTCCTCTGCATCCACCAGGCAACTCAGGCACTCCTGCTGCAGCAGTGGCTCTTCATTCTTCCATTCTTCTAAGATCACCTCTCAGCCAACTTGACCCCATCCTCTGAAGTATGTCCTCAAGTATCAAGTTCTCTGTCCTGAGATGTGCCCATGAGTTACCCAATCTCATGCCATAGCTCCTTGACCAAGCATTCTCAATCCTTCTCTTGTTTCTGCAGGTACAAGCTTACCTACAATGAGTTCTTATATTTCCATTGGTGTATATTCTCTTTTTGTTCTGTTAGGCACAGTGATTTATCAGCAAGTCTATGGAGGCCTTTTATAGTAGTTATAGATCTGTCCTCTAGAAGGGGATGGGTGACCCGTAAGTGCAGATGCCTGTTAGCACCAGATGAATGAGGCCTCTTCAGTCTCCCAGCACAGGAGATACTAACCCTGCCCTTAAGCCTAAGCCTAACCCTGATCCTGACCCTGACTCTGACCCTGACCCTAATTCTAACTATGTCAGCCTTAAGCAGGGAAAGGGCTAGGTCTAGAGCTTGGAGCCACAGTAGTGTCCCCTTCCTGTGTTTTACAGTCCTGTTACACAGTTTTCTTAGCCAGAAGCCTGCCCACAGCATGAGACCTCTGCCTTGAATGGCTTTTTAAATGTCTTTAGAGCTTTATGCCTAGTTATCAGAGCTCCATTCCTGCTCAATGCATCAGCTATTCCACTGTAGGAAATAAAGGCTTCTTTATAAGCCACCAAAGACACTTGAAAGAAATTTATTGAAGGGTGCCTGTGAAGAAAAAAAAAAAGTGGACATGCCAGGGAAGGTAGGGCACCTTAAGGTGTTGATGATGTCCATTAGGAGGTAAACCCCAGTGCAGTGCAAAGGAAACTTGATTAGGTGCATAGGTTCTCCAGCTACAGTTCTGCTTTTAGAAAGTCCACATCTTGCAGAATGGACCTGTGTAAGCACCTCTGCTATGCCAGTTGGCTGGGTACAGCCCTTCAGAGATGTGATTCAAACACAGGGGAAGCAGCTGAGGACATAAGCCTCTCCTTCTCTCCATTAGCAAGGAGGAGGTTCTCTCTCTGGTTTCACAGTTTTTCCATTACCTAAAGAATCAATATCTTTTACTCAATTTCTCATGATTTGAAGAGGTAACGTGGTTTCTGTTTGCCTACCTGGACCTTAACTGGTAGAGTTAGGAATAAATAATGTTAAAACCCCTATCACGTTCTTAAAATAATATCTTTTTTTTTTTGCATTTAGTTTTCAGAAAATATGATCATAACTTTCTTATAACACAATCCTAAATTAATATATTCAGTTCAGTTCAGTTCAGTTGCTCAGTCATGTCTGATTCTTTGTGACCCCATGAACCTCAGCACGCCAGATCTCCCTGTCCATCACCAACTCCCGGAGTTCACCCAAACCCATGTCCATTGAGTCAGTGATACCATCCAACCATCTCGTCCTCTGTCGTCCCCTTCTCCTCCTGCCCTCAATCTTTTCCAGCATCAGGGTCTTTTCAAACGAGTCAGCTCTTCGCATTGGGTGGTCAAAGCATAGGAGTTTCAGCTTCAACATCAGGCCTACCAATGAATACCCAGGACTGATCTCCTTTAGGATGGAGATTATTAAATATCTTATATTAATTAATATATTAAACATCAATTTTAAGGATATAATTTCCCTACAACATATATATATATATTAATCTATTTTATTTTATTTTTACTTAATTAATTTATTTTAACTGGAGGCTAATTACTTAACATGCTCTCAAAATCACAGCAAAGATGATTTAAGAAAAAGCAAAAAAATTAAATTCTATAAAAGATGTTTAGTTGTTAACAATATACAGTATTTATACTTGGAGACATATTCTAATCCTATAATGCTGATCCTGACATTTATTAATAAAAAAATTCTTATTAGCTTAAAACTAAATCAAAACACATACACTACAAAATAGAAATGTGTATTAATTTAGGTATTTTTTCTTACTTATTGACTTTTCAAGCCAATAGGTAAGGGTAATAAAATGGTCAATGATGCATTTAAAATTGTTAATGCCTTTTTTAATGAACTGTCCAGATACAGATTCATCTACAAGATTGATTCATGTTCACCATTTAGACTGAACTATAATGAATACATTTGTCTGTATCTTGATATCTAATGATACGTTTGAGTAGACAAGTAACAGTAGACTTTCTCAGTGTCTCTGATTAGCCTGCATTTGGGGCTTTATCTGTTCAAAAATTGCATAGTTTAACATAATCTGTGTTAAAGAGTTCTTTCAGCACACATAAGAAAGTGCAGAGGGGAGCTGAATAAAGGAAACAGAAATCAGTGGAAATGGAGACTTTTTTTTGCAATTTTATCTTACAAACTTAGCTATTTGATACATAAAGGAAAGGTTACATAAATTGTTGATTTTGTGAATTATCTACACACTGTGCTCTTGCTCTTGGACCTTGACATCCACCTTGGGAGGAGGTCCTCTCCATATATATTTTTTTTTGGGGGGGGAGGGGTCATGCCTGAACTCGTATGTGTGTGTGTGTGTGTCTAGTCACTCAGTTGTGTCTTACTCCATGACCCTGTGGACTGTAGCCTGCCATATTCCTCTGACAATGGGATTTTCCAGGCAAGAATAGAGGACTGGGTTGCCATTTCCTCCTCCAGCAGATCTTCCCAGCCCAGGAATTGAACCTGTGTCTTGTGTTCTCCTGCATTGGTTTCTTTACCAACTGAGCCATCAAGGAAGCCTGCCTGAAATCATACCAAGACCTAATCATATAAGCCCTCTGTTGGATTCCAGACAATGTGTCCCGGTGACTGTCTATGGGTTTTTTCCCACTCATACCCTTAATAAATCCTCTGCAACAACTTATTCAATATTTGGTTAGCAGATTGATTGTCCACAGATACAGGGTAAGAGGATAAGCATAAAAACCAAAAGGTCTTTGAAGATTTCAGAAAATTTCTGCCTCTAAGATAATATTAACAAATGCTTCTGATATGACATGACACATTTGGAACCTCTTGAATTTTTCTTAAATCAAAAAGGTCTAATGGGAATAACTACTCTTTTTATTTGAATGAGTAATACAAAATTGCAGATACTTGACAATCTGGGGCCTAAAGAATAGCAATTGTAAAACATTCAACAAAATAGCTTCCTAAAAGCTGAAACAAAATCATGTAAGAACATCACTTGAGCAAGGGAAACTTTACAGACATGTGAAATTGCCTAATGTCATTTATAAAATACAGTCATTAAAGCCTGTAATTATGTGAATTCACAATTTTCCCAAGCATCAACATTTTCTCTCTTCTCCCTGGTGATCTGGATCTGGAAGGGTTGTAGGGTCCATGTACCTGTAGAATTTCAGCAAACCCACTTAAGTTCAGAATCCTTTTGTTCTGACCACTCTGCTTCCAGCAACAATGTAGCAATTATACAAAAAGAAATGTGGATTTTTTTCTTGGTTTATTATGAGCCGGTCTTGTGAATTTTAACGAATTAGTGTCAGAGCTATCCTTTTGTTCACTTGGAAAGAAAAGAGTATTGACATGATGATTTCTAAGGTAATCTTCATTCTATAAAAATGATTCATTATATAATTTTGTTTTTGAAAAGTGGCTTTCTTGGCAGCTTGCAACCTGCTTCTTGAAGCATTATTTTGAAATAAATACTCATTTTAAGTAAAACATAATTAACTTTGTATGTGATTCCATAATTATATAAAACGTGCTAATTTAACTTTGTTAAATAATATTCGTAAAAGTTTTTTTTTAATGTGTAACTTTGAAATGCTTATTAAAATCATTTTCTTATTTTGTGTTCCTAAATCATACATACAAACTAGCACACTGATTTGATTAAACACATCAGGTTTATAAAGATTAAGCTCATTGCTTTTGATCTGTTTCTCTATTCCTCTTATTTTCCCAGTTCACTGAGGGATATATTTCCACCTGCAGCCTATGTAGATGTCATTCATGTGTCCGTACTCATGGAGGAAGATCTTATTGCCTGGAGAAGCCAATTCTGACTCCATATTCGAATTGTTTCTTTGACTTTGCTTTCCATTGCTTTTGTTATTATAATCATACATAGTGGCCAGTCTCAGAGAATCCTGCCCCTCTGCCTGATTGTTAAACTAAAGTGCTTTTCTTTAGAACCCTGTTCATCTGTAGGTCATAGGAAGGAAGAAATTAACACTTACTCCTGCCTGAGACTTGTTATTCTATGAGATATTTTCAAGATTAATGGCTTTTTCCACTCTGTTTGCTCACTTCTGCATCATCTCAAGTCTATAAAATAACCTGGCATCCAGACCTCAGTAAGATGGTTATTTTGAGACATTAGTCTGTCATCTTCTTAGTTAGCCAGCTCTCTGAATAAAGTCATATTCCTTGCCTCAACATCTCATTTATCAGATTCATTGACCTCTTGGGTGGTGAGCAGAGTGAGCTTGGAACAGATTTGGCAAGTCAGCCAGGAGCCTTGTTGCTCATGGCTAGATGGACTTGGTCAGGGAAAATTTTGGTTAGCTGCTGGGACCTTTTGTCTTGAAGATCTTGCCTTGAGGATTCCTTGAAGCAGTGCTAGCTCCCCCAGCACTTGGCAGTTGAAGCAAGGAACTGAGAAACTTCTATGAGTCAAAGGACTCAATTTCATAGGGAAGACTACCTAATTCAATAGCCAGTTCATTTGTTTGTGGTTTTGTGTGCTCTTGTGTGTTACAAGTTGACAAATTCGATTTCATAGGCTAAGTCACTCTGGTGAGCACACTGGGAAAATATTCCCTCCTCAATTTGGGCTTTTCCTTTAACAAGCCAATTTATTAGGAGTACCATGTTGGAGAGGGAAAATGGTGTTGGACTCTACCAACAGTAGAGGCAGCAAGGGAAAAGCAACAAATAACACACAAGGGAATCCTCATAAGGATAACAGCTGATCTTTCAATAGAAACTCTTCAGGCCTGAAGGGAATAGCAGGACATACGTAAAGTGATGAAAGAAAAAATCCTACAACCCAGATTACTTTACCCAGCAAGGATCTCATTCAAATATGGAGGAGAAATCAAAAGCTTTACAGACAAGCAAAAGCTGAGAGAATTCAGCACCACCAAATGATATTTTCAACAAATGCTAAAGGATCTTCACTAGACAGGAAACACAGAAAATGTTTATAAACTTGAACCCAAAAACAGCAAAGTCAATGGCAACGGGATTATACTTATCAATGATTACCTTAAATGTAAATGGGTTGAATGCACCAACCAAAAGACAGAGACAGGATGAATGCATACAAAAATAAGACCCCTACATATACTGTCTACAAGAGACTCACCTCAAACCAAGGGACACATACAGACTGAAAGTGAAGGGCTGGAAATATTACATGCAGTTTCAGTTCAGTCACTCAGTCGTGTCCAGTTCTTTTGAGACTGCATGAACCACAGTACACCAGGCCTCCCTGTCCATCACCAACTCCCAGAGTTCACCTAAACACATGTTCCTTGAGTCAGGGATGCCATCCAACCATCTCATCTTCTGTCGTCCCCTTCTCCTTCTGCCCTCAATCTTTCCTAGCATCAGGGTTTTTCCAAAGAGTCAGCTCTTCGCATCAGGTGGCCAAAGTTTTGGAGTTTCAGCTTCAACATCAGTCCTTCCAAAGAACATCCAAGACTGATCTCCTTTAGGATGGACTGGTTGGATCTCCTTACAGTCCAAGGGACTCTCAAGAGTCTTCTCCAACAACACATTTCAAAAGCATCAATTCTTTGGTGCTCAGCTTTCTTTATAGTCCAACTGTCACATCCATACATACCACTGGAAAAACCATAGCCTTGGCTAGATGGACCTTTGTTGGCAAAGTAATGTCTCTGCTTTTTAATATGTAGTCTAGGTTGGTCATAACTTTCCTTCCAAGGAGTAAGCGTCTTTTAATTTCACAGCTGCTATACCATCTGCAGTGATTTTGGAGCCCAGAAAAATAAAGTCTGACACTGTTTCCACTGTTTCCCCATCTATTTCCCATGAAATGATGGGACCAGATGCCATGACCTTAGTTTTCTGAATGTTGAGCTTTAAGCCAATTTCTTCACTTTCCTCTTTCACTTTCATTAAGAGGCTCTTTAGTTCTTCTTCATTTTATGCCATAAGGGTGGTGTCATTTGCATACATGAAGTTACTGATATTTCTCCCGGCAATCTTGATTCCAGCTTGTGTTTCTTCCAGTCCAGCATTTTTCATGATGTACTCTGCATATAAGTTAAATAAGCAGGTTGACAATATACAGCTTTGGTGTACTCCTTTTCCTATTTGAAACCAGTCTGTTGTTCCATGTTCAGTTCTAACTATTGCTTCCTGAACTGCATACAGGCTTCTCAAGAGGCAGGTCAGGTAGTCTGGTATTCCCATCTCTTTCAGAATTTTCCACAGTTTATTGTGATCCACACAGTCGAAGGCTTTGGCATAGTCAATAAAGCAGAAATAGATGTTTTTCCAGAAGTCTCTTGCTTTTTCAGTGATCCAGAAAATGTTGGCAATTTGATCTCTGGTTCCTCTGCCTTTTCTAAAACCAGCTTGAACATCTGGAAGTTCACTGTTCACGTATTGCTGAGGCCTGGCTTGGAAAATTTTGAGCATTACTTTACTAGTGTGTGAGATGAGTGCAATTGTGTGGTAGTTTGAGCATTCTTTGGCATTGCCTTTCTTTAGGATTGGAATTTCATACAAATGGAGACCCAAAGAAAGCAGGATAGCAATACTCATATTAGATAAAATAGCCTTTGAAATAAAGGCCATGAAAAGAGACAAAGAAGGACAGTGCATAATGATCAAATGATCAATCCAAGAAGAAGATATAGCAATTATAAACATATATGCACCCAACATAGGAGCACCACAATATGTAAGGCACATGCTAATAAGTATGAAAGGGGAAATTAGCAGTAACACAATAATAGTGGTAGATTTTAATACCCCACTCACACAAATGGATAGATCAAACAAACAGAAAATTAGCATGGAAACACAAACTTGAAATAATACAATGGACCAGTTGGACCTATTTGATACCTATAGGAAATTTCACCCCAAAACAATGAATTTCATCTTTTTTCCAAGTGCACATGGAACATTCTTCAGGATAGATCACATGCTGGGCCTTAAATCCAGCCTTGGTTAATTAAAACAAAAATTGAAATCATTTCAAGCATCTTTTCTGATAACAATATGGTAAGATTAAGTGTCAACTACAGGGAAAAAAACTATTAAAAATGCAAACATATTGAGGATAAAATACATACTTCTGAATAGACAACAAATCACAGAAGAAATCAAGAAAGAAATCAAAATATGCATAGAAACAAATGACAATGAAAACACGAAAACTCAAAATCTTTGGGATTCAGTAAAAGCAGTTCTAAGGTGAAGGTTCATAGCAGTACAAGCTTACCTCAAGAAACAAGAGAAAAATCAAATAAATAACCTAACTTTACACCTAAAGCAACTAGAAAAAGAAGAAATGACGAGCCCCGAAGATAGTGAAAGGAAGAAATCATAAAAATTAGAGAAGAAATAAATGAGGAAAAAAATAAGTTAGACTATAGCAATTTGCAAAAAACAATAAAACTAAAACCTGGTTCTCTGAAAAGATAAATAAAATAGACAAAACACTAGCCAGTTCAGTTAAGTCACTCAGTTAAGTGTCCAACTCTTTGTGACCCCATGGACTGCAGCACACCAGGCCTTCCTGTCCATCACCAGCTCCCAGAGTTTACTCAGACTCATGTCCATTGATTCAGTGATACATCCAACCATACATCCTCTGTCATCCCCTTTTCCTCTCACCTTCAATCTTTCCCTGAATCAGGATCTTTTCAAATAAGGCAGCTCTTCACATCAGGTGGCCAAAGTGTTGGAGTTTCAGCTTCAGCATAAGTCCTTCCAATGAATATTCAGGACTGATTTTTTTAGGATGGCCTGGTTGGATCTCCTTGTAGTACAAGGGATTCTCAAGAATTTTCTCCAACACCACAGTTCAAAAGCATCAATTCTTTGGTGCTCAGCTTTCTTTAAAGTCCAACTCTCACATACATACATGACTACTGGAACACTATAGCTTTGACTAGATGGACTTTTGTTGGCAAAGTAATGTCTCTGCTTTTTAATATGCTCTCTAGGTGGTCGTAACTTTTCTTCTAAGGAGCAAGTTTTAGCATTAACCAGACTCATCAAGAAAAAAAAGGGAGAAGAATCAAATCAACAAAATTAGAAATGAAAATGGATAAATCATAACAGACAACACAGAAATACAAAGGATCATAAGAGACTACCATCAGCAACTATATGACAATAAGATGGACAACTTGGAAGAAATGGATGAATTCTTAGAAAAATATAACCTTCCAAAACTGAACCAGGAAGAGACAGAAAATCTTAACAGACCCATCACAAGCATGGAAACTGAAACTGTAATAAAAAATCTTCCAATAAACCAAAACCCAGGACCAGATGGCTTCACAAGGAATTCTACCAAGAATTTAGAGAAGAGCTAACATCTATCCTACTCAAACTCTTCCAGAAAATTGCAGAGGAGGGCAAACTCCCAAACTCATTTTATGAGGCCACCATCACCTTAATACCAAAACCAGACAAAAATGACACAAAAAAGGAAAGCTACAACCCAGTTTCATTGATGAACATAGATGCAAAAATCCTCAACAAAATTTTAGCAAACAGAATCCAACAACATATTAAAAAGATCATACATCATGACCAAGTAAGCTTTATCCCAGGGATGCAAGGATACTTCAATATTTGCAAATCAATCAATGTGAAACACCACATTAACAAATTGAAAGATAAAAAACATGATTATCTCAAAAGATGCAGAGAAAGCCTTTGACAAAACACAACATCTATTTATGATGAAAACCTTCCAAAAAGCAGGCATAGAAGGAACATACCTCAACATAGTAAAAGCCATATATGATAAACCCACAGCAAATATTATCCTCAAAGTTGAAAAATTGAAAGCATTTCCCCTAAAGTCAGGAACAAGACAATGGTGCCCACTCTCACTACTAGTATTCACCATAGTTATGGAAGTTTTAGCCACAGCAATCAGAGTAGAAAAAGAAATAAAAGGAATCTAGATTGGAAAAGAAGAAGTAAAACTCTCACTGTTTGCAGATGACATGATCTGCTACATAAAAAACCTTAAAGACACTACCAGAAAATTACTAGAGCTAGTCAATGAATATAGTAAAGTTGCAATATATAAAATTAATACACAGAAATCACTTGCATTCCTATACACTAACAAAGAGAAATTAAGGAATCAATTTCATTCACCATTGTGACACAAAGAATAAAATACTTAGGAATAAATCTCTACCTAAAGATACAAAAGGCCTATGTATAGAAAATTATAAAACACTGATAAAAGAAATCAAAGATGACACAAATAAATGGAGAAATATACCATGTTCATGGAGTGGAAGAATTAATATAGTGAAAATGAGTATCCTACCCAAAGCAATCTATAGATTATATTACAGAAGTAGAAAAATTAATCTCACAATTTGTATGGAAACAACCAAACAAAAATAACTTGAAGAGCCAGAGGAATCTTGAGAAAGAAGAAAGGAACTGGAGGAATCAACCTGCTTGACTTCAGGCTCTATTACAAAGCTACAGTCATCAGCAGTATGGTACTGACACAAAGACAGAAATATACATCAATATAACGCATGTACACCCATGGTGGATTCATGTCAATGTATGGCAAAACCAATACAGTATTGTAAAGTAAAATAAAGTAAAAATAAATATTTTTAAAAAATTAAAAAATAAAGAATCCAGAGATAAATCCATGCACCTAAGGACACCTTTTCTTTGACAAAGGAGGCAAGAATATACAGTGGAGAAAAGACAATCTCTTTGACAAGTGGTGCTGAGAAAACTGGTCAACCACCTGTAAAAGAATGAAACTAGAACACTTTCTAACACCATACACAAAAATAAACTCAAAATGATTAAAGACCTAAATGTAAGACCAGAAACTCTAAGACTCCTAGAGGAAAACATAGGCAAAACACTCTCCGACATAAATCACAGCAGGATCCTCTATGACCCACCTCCCAGAGTAATGGAAATAAAAGAAAAGATAAACAAATGGGACCTAATTAAACTTAAAAGCTTTTGCACAACGAAGGAAACTATAAGCAAAGTGAAAAGACAGCCTTCTGAATGGGAGAAAATAATAGCAAATGAAGCAACTGACAAATCATTAATCTCAAAAATAAACAAGCAGCTCATGTAGCTCAAATACCAGAAAAATAAAGGACCCAATCAAAAAATGGGCCAAAGAACTAAACAGACATTTCTCCAAAGAAGACATACAGATGGCTAAGAAACACATGAAAAGATGCTCAACATCATTCATTATCAGAGAAATGCAAATCAAAACCACAATGAGGTACCATTGGTCAGAATGGCTGTGTTCCAAAAGTATACAAGCAATAAATGCTGGAGAGGGTGTAGAGAAAAGGGAACTCTCTTACACTGGTGGTGGGAATGCAAACTAGTACAGTCACTATGGAGAACAGTGTGGACATTCCTTTAAAAAACTGGAAACAGAACTGCCATACGACCCAGCAACCCATCTGCTGGGCATGCACACTGAGGAAACCAGAATTGAAAGAGACACATGTACCCCAATGTTCATTGCAGCACTTTTTACAATAGCTAGGACATGGAAACAGCCTAGATGTCCATCAGCAGACGAATGGATAGGAAAGTTGTGGTACAGACACAATGGAACACTATTCAGCTATTAAAAATAAGTCATTTGAATCAGTTCTAATGAGATGGATGAAACTGGGGCCTATTATACAAAGTGAAATAAGTCAGAAAGAAAAACGCTAATATAGTATATTAATGTATATATATATGGAATTTAGAAAAATGGTAACAGTGACCCTATATGTGAGACAGCAAAAGAGACACCGATATCAAGAACAGACATTTGGACTCTGTGGGAGAAGGCAAGGATGGGATGATTTGCGGGAATAGCATTGAGCGAATAGCTTTGGCTCCAATTTGAGGTGTTGTCCCTGTGAAGGAAAACTCTGGTGGCTCAGAGGTTAAAGCATCTGCCTGCAATGTGGGAGACCTCGGTTCAATCCCTGGGTTGGGAAGATATCCTGGAGAAGGAAATGGCAACCCACTCCAGTATTCTTGCCTGGAGAATCCCATGGACGGAGGAGCCTGGTGGGTTACAGTCCACAGGGTTGCAAAGAGTCGGACAGGACAGATCGACTTCACTTTCACTTTCACTTTTGGACAAAGGTCACAGATCTAATCGGACTGGGAAGTCATTGTAAGGTGAATTCAGACAAAAAGAGAGTGAGCCAGGCAGTCAGGCAAGAAAAGGGAAATTTATTAGAGGGAAAAGAGGAGGTGACTGGCCCTTAATGAGAACCAGTGTCCACCCTTTCTGACGGTGTCCTTCTTATACCCCATCAATTAAAAATTCTCTGAAGGGATGATCACATAGCCAGAGGTCTGGAATCTGGTGGTCTCGCAGCTTTGCAAAGATAGATGCCAGTGAGACAACAGGATGCCAGTGAGACAACAGGATGCCATGTGGGCAATTTGGTCAGTTTCATGGATCACTGTGATTTATTTCTATGTTTTCAAGTTCCATATAATGAGCCATCTTATCAATGAGACTCCATGTGGGTCCTATCAGTCATGTTAATGTAACTTTCTGGCTGAATAGGTTTTGGTTTATTCTGGTTACTTTGGTAATGCACAGACATCTGGTACTAACTGCTTGAGCTAAAGTGAGAAGTACTTCAAGTAAGGTACCCCTGGCTACTTTCCTGGAAGGACTCTGAGACAGATTCCTCAGCCCTTGTCTTTCCTGTTACTTTCATCACTTTCCCCTTTGGTATTAAACAAAAGAGAAACAAAGTCATCCTCTGAAGAACTTGCTTGTATCTTTGAGATGTAAATTTCCTATCTGGTCTTCTTGGGAACCTTCATCTCTGTGGCATTTTTAAAATGCAAATTTCTGAGATAGTAAAGTAATTTTGAAGTTGGCTTCTTCGAGGTAATTAGAAATCCTAAGTGCTTTTGTGAGAAATCCACTTCTAATCCAACCTCTTTTCTAAACATGGCTTTTACATCGCTTTATCTGACTTAGGACTGAAATCTTAAAAGAAGAACTGAGGCCTCTCTGTTTGTGTGGTTGCATGTGTCTTTGTATAACATTGCTACAGTTGATTTGTAAAAGAGTTCTATTTAATTGGCTGAAATAAAAATAAGCACTTACAAAAAACAATTCTAAATAGAAAACAAATATTTACTGAATGTAGTAACCAATAGAGTTATCTGAGTCATACAAATAAGCGAAACCAGAACTAACATGCAAGGGCTAATAAAGATAAAGAGTGACTTTTTCTTTGGGTTAAACTCAAAAAGGCCTTTGCTGAAAGCCTTATTCAGACCTTCAAATATATGATAAATTAAGCTCTAAATTTTAGAACATGCAATTCTTAAAACAAATTTCAATTTAATTAAAAATTTTGTCACTGATCTCAGTAACTTTAGGTGACAAAAATGTTCTTGGGGAAACTAAATCAAGTGTGTTTTTCTTGCAAATGTCTAAAAGCCAGAAATATAAATACAGGCCACAGGACCTGAATTAGCTCAAGCAGACAGGAGTTGAAACCAGGAAAAAAAAAAAAAAGTGACACTTTTAAACTCATAACTCTGGTAATGCTCCCTTAGCCAAAATTACAGATAGTAGGCCTTAGTTAGCTGAGTAAGGAACCTTAATATATTCTGTTTGTAAGTTGTAAATTTATATTATAATGCCTGGTTCATATCTCGTTTGACTTTTAATCTGTGTACACATTATACATATGAGATATCTCTACTCCTAAAAAGTATTATTAAAATTGAATTTATAAAATGTTAGTTACTCAGTTGTGTCTCTTTGCAACCCCATGGACTGTAGCCCACCAGGCTCCTCTGTCCATGATATTTGCTGGCAAAAATATTGAGCTCTATTTAATTTTAATAAAAGAGAAACTTGCTAAGATGCCTTTCAGGTTTACATAAACTGGGAAATATTCAATATTAAATTGGTACCTGGTATTAATGTTTAAGTTTGTTGATCTAATTAAGATAGACATGTCTTGAGTCATCAGCATTACATTGTGCCTAGGTTTAATATAAGCTAGACGATGGCACCCCACTCTAGTACTCTTGCCTGGAAAATCCCAGGGACAGAGGAGCCTGGTAGGCTGCCGTCCATGGGGTTGCAAAGAGTCGGACACGACTGAGAGACTTCCCTTTCAATTTTCACTTTCATGCATTGGAGAAGGAAATGGCAATCCACTCCAGTGTTCTTGCCTGGAGAATCCCAGGGACGGGGGAGCCTGGTAGGCTGCCGTCTATGGGGTCACACAGAGTCGGACATGACTGAAGTGACTTAGCAGCAGCAGCAGTGAAGTGAATGGCACCCCACTCCAGTACTCTTGCCTGGAAAATCCATGGACGGAGGAGTCGGGTAGGCTGCAATCCATGGGGTCTCTAAGAGTCAGACACAACTGAGCAACTTCACTTTTTCTTTCACTTTTTACTTTCATGCATTGGAAAAGGAAATGGCAACCCACTCCAGTGTTCTTGCCTGGAGAATCCCAGGGATGGGGAAGCCTGATGGGATGCCATCTATGGGGTTGCACAGAGTCGGACACAACTGAAGCTACTTAGCAGCAGCAGCAGCAGCAGCAGTGAAGTGAAAGTCACTCAGTTGAGTCTGACTATACAGTCCATGGGACTCTCCAGGCCAGAATACAGGGATGGGTAGCCATTCCCTTCTCCAGGGGATCTTTTCAACTCAGGGATCGAACTCAGGTCTCCTGCATTGCAGGTGGATTTTTTACCAGCTGAACCACAATGGAAGACCAAGAATATATAGGTTAAATGGGGTTTAATTATATGATACAAATTTGTCAACTAGGAAAGTAACTCAATATGAAGAAACTTTTGAGGAAAAATGCTAATGAGAAAATAATTTTGAGTAAAGTTTTAGAAATGATGATATTTTAGGATGCAGTGGAAATAAGAAATAGATTTAAGGGATTAGATCTGACAGATAGAGTGCCTGATGAATTATGGATGGAGGTTCGTGACATTGTAGAGGAGACAGGGATCAAGACCATCTCCATGGAAAAGAAATGCAAAAAAAGCAAAATGACTGTCTGAGGAGATCTTACAATAGCTGTGAAAAGAAGAGAAATGAAAAGCAAAGGAGAAAAGGAAAGATATTCTCATCTGAATGCAGAGTTCCAAAGAAGAGCAAGAAGAGATAAGAAAGCCTTCATCAATGATCAATGAAAAGAAATAAAGGAAAATAACAGAATGGGAAAGACTAGAGATCTCTTCAAGAAAATTAGAGATACAAGGGAATATTTCATGAAAACATGGGCTCAATAAAGGATAGAAATGATATGGACCTAACAGAAGCAGAAGATATTAAGAAGAGATGGCAAGAATACACAGAAGAACTGTACATAAAGGATCTCCATGATGCAGATAACCATGATGGTGTGATCACTCACCTAGAGCCAGACATCCTGGAGTGTGAAGCCTACTGGGCCTTAGTAAGCATCACTACAAACAAAGCTAGTAAAGGTGATGGAGTTCCAGTTGAGCTATTTCAACTCCTGAAAGATGATGCTGTGAAAGTGCTGCACTCAATATGCCAGCAAATTTGGAAAACTCAGCAGTGGCCACAGGATTGGAAAGGTCAGCTTTCATCCCAATCTCAAAGAAAGGCAATGCCAAAGAATGCTCAAACTACCACACAATTGCACTCATCTCACATGCTTGTAAAGTAATGCTCAAAATTCTCTAAGCCAGGCTTTAGCAATACGTGAACCGTGAACTCCCAGATGTTCAAGCTAGTTTTAGAAAAGGCAGAGGAACCAGAGATCAAATTGTCAACATCTGCTGGATCGTGGAAAAAGCAAGAGAGTTCCAGGAAAACATCTATTTCTGCTTTATTGACTATGCCAAAGACTTTGACTCTGTGGATCACAATAAACTGTGGAACATTCTGAAAGAGATGGGAATACCAGACTACCTGACCTGCCTCTTGAGAAACCTGTATGCAGACCAGGAAGCAACAGTGAGAACTGGACATGGAACAACAGCCTGGTTCCAAATAGGAAAAGAAGTACGTCAAGGTTGTATACCGTCATTCTGCTTATTTAACTTATATGCACAGTACATCATGAGAAACACTGGGCTGGAAGAAGCACAAGCTGGAATCAAGATTGCTGGGAGAAATATCAATGACCTCAGACATGCAGATGACACCACCCTTATGGCCGAAAGTGAAGAGGAACTAAAGAGCCTCTTGATGAAAGTGAAAGTGGAGAGTGAAACAGTTAGCTTAAAGCTCAACATTCAGAAAACGAAGATCATGACATCTAGTCCCATCACTTCATGGGAAATAGATGGGGAAACAGTGGAAACAGTGTCAGACTTTATTTTTTGGGGCTCAGAATCACTGCAGATGGTGACAGCAGCCATGAAATTAAAAGACGCTTACTCCTTGCAAGAAAAGTTACGGCCAACCTAGATAGCATATTTAAAAGCAGAGACATTACTTTGCCGACTAAGGTCTGTCTAATGAAGGCTATGGTTCTTCCAGCAGTCATGTATGGATGTGAGAGTTGGACTGTGAAGAAAGCTGAGTGCCGAAGAATTGATGCTTTTAAGCTGTGGTGTTGGAGAAGACTCTTGAGAGTCCCTTGGACTGCAAGGAAATCCAACCAGTCCATTCTGAGGGAGATCAGCCTTTGGATTTCTTTGGAAGGAATGATGCTGAAGCTGAAATTCCAGTACTTTGGCCACCACATGAGAAGAATTGACTCATTGGAAAATACTCTGATGCTGGGAGGGATTGGGGGCAGGAAGAGAAGGGGTTGACAGAGGATGAGATGGCTGGATGGCATCACTGACTCGATGGACGTGGGTCTGAATAAACTCTGGAAGTTGGTGATGGACAGGGAGGCCTGGCGTGCTGCGATTCATGGGGTCGCAAAGAGTCGGACACGACTGAGCAGCTGAACTGAACTGAAGGATCTCTCCAGATACTCAAGAACTTGAAAGTTAAAATTGTGCTACAATAAATTAATTGAGGGAAAGTTTGTGAAAATCTCAAAAAAGGAGTTTTATACATGATCAGTCAGGACTAACTAAGTTTTAAAACAAGTTTGAGTGAATGAACCATGGAAGAAAGCCAGTGCATAACATAAATTTGGCTTTACTGTCTCTTTAGAAAGGACAAGTTTTCTGAAGATGTTGAACTGCCTTTGATAATGGATTTTGTGTTTATTTACCTTTAAAGCAATCTGCATTAGCCTTTGAAATCTTTTATTGTCATTTTGGCTGTGTTTCTTGCCGGGGTCCAGCCGGGTGGATCCAGGGAAGTCGAAGAGGGGAAGGCATTGGCGAGGGAAGAAACTTATTTATTTATTAATATAAGATTAGATTAGGAAGAAATAGTGTAGTAGGAAAATTTAGTGGAGAAAAGAGGCTGATTAACTTGGTTTACGTGGAAAACCAATAAAGTTCCAGACAAGGAACTTGCACCATCTACGTTGGGCCACAGGTGCCCATTTGAATATCGGAGGGTGCCCCGCCTTGGGCTCCCTCTCGGGTGGGTCTCAGAAGCCCGGGCAAGTAAGTAGACTCAGCGAGCCTCCACGTTCCAAGGGATCAACCTGAAAAGGAGAGGGAGGGAGCAAGAGAAAGAATCGACAAGGGGAGGCCAGGTTTGTGCAAAAACTCCCTCCAGCTTTATTGTTCAAAAGGTGTTTATATACCCTAAATTTTACATAATGGAAGATACAGTCACTCAGGGACAGCAGTCCTGACCCTTTCTGTATATCTTTTTGTATCAAAAGGTCTCAGGTGATTTACATTATCTCCTGGCCCAGAGGCTTGCTAACACTTTTTGGCTCTCTTTCTTAATGACTGTTAATCTCGTTTCCCCTAAAGTGTTTTTCTTTAATCTGCATCCCCTTAAAGCACTAAAGTTACATCTCTACAGAACAAAGGTGCAGTGGGTTATAACAAAAAAGTTACTTAACTCAAAAATCTAATGTTGCTAATACCAGGTCTACTACTTGTTTTTCTATATACCAACTATACCTAAAAATAAAGGATATGAAAATTTGGCAGCAAGTATTGGATCAATAAATGAAACTTTAATCAGTCCTATTCTAATAATTTTGACTCCTCGGAAGCCCCTACATTCCTAGGATGTTTTAAGCTTCCTGTGCCTCCTGTGGTCAGGAGGCCTCAAACAATCACATGCACAGCTGTATGAGTCCTGCAGGCAGGCTAGAAAGCCATCAGAGGGGTTTTTGGATTGAAACACCCTTTCAAATGCAGAAGACTAAAGCCTTGAGATGACTTTTTCCAGGAGTGTGTCAGGAAAGTGAAAAAGTACAATACAATAAGGCAGGCATATTCTTATTTTTGGGGAGTACATGCTCAGGAAATACTAGGGGGAAAACCTGAGATCTGACTCGACCTTGCACATCAGATTTCTGCCGCATGACCGTGTCATGGGTGGGATTCCTCACGCTGGCTCCCAGCAGTTTCTTCTGTTCAACTCAGTTGCTCAGTTGAGTCTGACTCTTTGTGACCCCATGGACTGCAGGAGGCCAGGCCTCCCAGTCCATCACCAACTCCCAGAATCCATCAAACTCATGTCCATTGAGTCGGTGATGTCATCCAATCATCTCATCCTCTGTTATCCCCTTCTCCTGCCTTCATCTTTCCCAGCATCAGGGTCTTTTCAAATCAGTCAGCTCTTCACATCACAAGGCCAAAGCATTGGACTTTCAGCTTTAGCATCAGTCCTTCCAATGAATATTCAGGACTGATTTCCTTAGGATGGACAGGTTGGATCTCCTTGCAGTCCAAGGACTCTCAAGAGTCTTCTCCAATACCGCAGTTCAAAAGCACAAATTCTTTGGTGCTCTGCTTTCTTTATAGTCCAACACTCACATCTATACATGGCCACTGGAAAAATCATAGCCTTAACTAGACGGACCTTTGTTGGGAAAGTAATGTTTCTGCTTTTTAATATGCTGTCTAGGTTGGACATAAATTTACTTCCAAGGAGTAAGTGTCTTTTACTTTCATGGTTGCAATCACCATCTACAGTGATTTTGGAGCCCAAAAATAAAGTCTGCTACTGTTTCACTGTTTCTCCATCTATTTGCCATGAAGTGATGGGACCAGATGCCATGATCTTAGTTTTCTGAATGTTGAGCTTTAAGCCAAATTTTTCACTCTCCTCTCACTTTCATCAAGAGGCTCTTTAGTTCCTCTTCACTTTCTGCCATAAGAGTGGTGTCATCTGCATATCTGAGGTTATTGATATTTCTCCTGACAATCTTGATTCCAGCTTGTGCTTCTTACAGCCTAGCATTTCTCATGATATATTCTGCATATAAGTTAAATAAGCAGGGTGATGATATACAGCCTTGACGTACTCCTCTTCCTATTTGGAATTAGTCTGTTGTTCCATGTCCAGTTATAACTATTGCTTCCTGACCTGCATATAGGATTCTCAAGAGGCAGGTCAGGTGGTCTGGTATTCCCATCTCTTTCAGAATCTTCCTCGGTTTATTGTGATCCACACAGTCAAAGGCTTTGGCATAGTCAATAAAGCAGAAATAGTTGTGTGTTTTTTGTTTTTTTTTTTTTTTTTGAACTCTTTTGCTTTTTTGATGATCCAGTAGATGTTGGCAATTTGATCTCTAGTTCCTCTACCTTTTCTAAAACCATCCTGAACATCTGGAAGTTCACGGTTCACATACTGTTGATGCCTGGATTGGAGAATTTTGAGCATTTCTTTACTAGCGTGTGAGATGACTGCAATTGTGTGGTAGTTTGAGCATTTTTTGGCATTACCTTTCTTTGGGATTGGAATGAAAACTGACCTTTTCCAGTACTGTGGCCACTGTGGAGTTTCAAGTTTGCTGGCATATTGAGTGCAGCACTTTCACAGCATCATCTTTTCGAATTTGAAATAGCTCAACTGGAATTTCATCACTTCCACTAGCTTTGCTCACAGTGATGCTTCCTAAGGCTCACTTGACTTCACATTCCAGGATGTCTGTCTCAATGTGGGCGATCACACCATAGTGATTATCTGTGCCTTGAAGATCTTTTTTGTACCATTCTTCAGTGTATTCTTGCCACCTCTTCTTAATATCTTCTGCTTCTGCTAGGTCCATACCATTTCTGCCCTTTATTGAGCCTAGCTTTGCATGAAATGTTCCCTTGTTTTTTCTAATTTTCTTGAAGAGATCTCTAGTCTTGTCCATTCTATTGTTTTCCTCTATTTCATTGCACTGATCACAGAGGAAGGCTTTCTTATCTCTCCTTGCTGTTCTTTGGAACTCTGCATTCAGATGGGTGTATCTTTCCTTTTCTCCTTTGCTTTTTGCTTCTCTTCTTTTCACAGCTATTTATAAGGCCTCCTCAGATGGCCATTTTTCTCTTTTGCATTTCTTTTTCTTGCGGGTGGTCTTGATCCCTGTCTCCTGTACAATGTCACAAACCTGCCCACAGTTCATCAGGCACTCTGTCTATCAGAACTATTCCCTTAAATCTATTTCTTAATTCCATTGTATAATCACAAGAGATTTGATTTAGGTCATACCTGAATGGCTTAGTGGTTTTCCCTACTGTCTTCAATTTAAGTCTGAATTTGGCAATAAGGAGTTCGTGATCTGAGCCACAGTCAGCTCCTGGTCTTTTTTTTTTTTTTTTTGCTGATTGTATAGAGCTTCTCCATCTTTGGCTACAAAGCATATAATCAATCTGATTTTGGTGTTGACCATCTGTGATGTCCGTTTGTAGAGACTTCTCTTGTGCTGTTGCAAGAGGGTGTTTGCTATGACCAGTGTGTTCTCTTGACAAAACCCTATTAGCTTTTGCCCTGCTTCATTCCGTACTCCAAGGCCAAATTTGCCTGTTACTACAGGTGTTCTTTCACTTCCTGCTTTTGCATTCCAGTCCCCTATAATGAAAAGGACATCTTTTTTGGGTGTTAGTTCTAAAAGGTCTTGTAGGTCTTCATAGAGCCGTTCAGCTTCAGCTTCTTCACATTACTGGTTGGGGCATAGACTTGGATTACTCAGACATTGAATCGTTTGCTTTGTAAATGAACAGAGATCATTCTGTCATTTTTGAGACTGCATCCAAGTACTGCATTTTGGACTCTTTTGTTGACCATGATGGCTACTCCATTTCTTCTAAGGGACTCCTGCACACAGTAGTAGATATAATGGTCATCTGGGTTAAATTCACCCATTCCAGTCCATTTTATTTTGCTGATTCCTAAAATGTTGACGTTCACTCTTGCCATCTCCTGTTTGAGCACTTCCAAATTGCCTTGATTCACCGACCTAACATTCCAGGTCCCTATGCAATATTGCTCTTTACAGGATAGTACCTTACTTCTATCACCAGTCACATCCACAACTGGGCATTGTTTTTGCTTTGGCTCAGTCTCTTCATTCTTTCTGGAGTTATTTCTCCATTGATCTACAGTAGCATATTGACTTGGGTACACCTACTGACTTGGAGAATTAATCTTTCAGTGTCCTATCTTTTTGCCTTCTCATACTGTTCATGGGGTTCACAAGACAAGAATACTGATGTGGTTTGCTATTCACTTCTCCAGTGGACCTCACTGTGTCAAAACTCTCAACCATTACCTGCCCATCTTGGGTGGTCCTACATGGCATGGCTCATAGTTTCATCTCTGGTGGCTCAGAAGGTAAAGCATCTGCCTGCAGTGCGGGAGACCCTTGTTTGATCCTTGGGTCGGGAAGATTCCCTGGAGAAGGAAATGGCAACCCACTCCTGTACTCTTGCCTGGAGAATTCCATGGACGGAGGAGCCTGGTAGGCTATAGCCCATGGGGTTGCAAAGAGTCAGACATGACTGAGCGATTTCACTCACTCACTCACTTATGGTCCATGTGATTAGATTGGTTGGTTTTCTCTGATTGTGGTTTTCAGTCTGTCTGCCCTCTGATGGAGAAGGACAAGAGGCTTATGGAAACTTCCTGTTTGAGATAGACTGACTGAGGGGTAAAGTAGGCCTTGTTCTGATGGGCGAAGCCATGCTGGGTAAATCATTAATCCAATTTTCTCTTGATGGATGGAGCTGTGTTCCCTCCCTGCTATTTACCTGGGGCCAAACTATGGTGAAGATAATGAAGAGAATGGTGACCTCCCTCAAAGATTCCATTCACGTATTGCTATACTCATTGCCTCCAACCCTGTAGCAGGCCAACACCGACCCATGCCTCCACCAGAGACTCCCAGACACCCACAGGCAATGGGACAGTCTCCTGGGGGGGGGTCACTGCTCTTTTCTCCTGGGTTCCTGGTACACAGGGTTCTGTTGTGCCCTCCAAGAGTCTATTTCCCAGGCCTGTGTAAGTTCTGGCAGCTCTACAGTGTGGCTAATGGTGACCTTGTCCAAGAGGGCTTATACCATACCCAAGTCTGTTGCACCCAGAGCCCCTGTCCCTGTGGCAGACAACCCCTGACCCATTCCCCAACAGTAGACACTCAAACATAGTTCTATCCCAGTCTCTGTAGGGTCCTTGGGTCCTGGTGTGCAGAAGGTTTTTTTGAGCCCTCTGAGCATCTCTGGCGGGAATGGGGTTTGATTCTAAACATGAATTCGCCCCTCCTACCATCTTGCTGGGGCTTCTCCTTTGCCCTTGGACGTGGGGTATCTCCTCACAGCTGCTTCAGTCCTACTGTCTTACTGAGGTTTCTCTGACCTTGGATGTGGGATATCTCCACACGGCCAGTCCAGTGAAGCACAGCCATCACTCCTGACCTTGGATGTGGGATGTCTCTTCACGGGCTGCTCCAGCAAAGTTAGCTGCCACTCCTGGCTTTGGATGTGGGGTATCTCCTCTCAGTCACTCCAGTGCTGCACAGCTACTGCTCACCACATAGAGAGGGAGAAAACAAACCCTCTGCAATGCAGAAAATATAGGAGATTCAGGTTCCATTTCTGGGTCAGGAAGAGCCCCTTGAGTGGGAAATGACAACCCACTCTAACATTCTTACCTGGGAAATCCATGAAGAGAGGGCCTGGTAGGCAGTTTAGAAGGTCATAAGGAGTCAGACACAACTGAGGATGGATGCACACAGTAAAGTATGAATCTGTTATGTTTTAAAATGCTTTGGGGGAGGGTTCTTTTGACAAAACTTCCAAAGTCAAATTATTATAAAGTTCCTTTGAGCTCTAGCTAACTTTGGGGTGCTTCAAAAGGTCCCTGAAACACCCCAAAGGCAGATATTAAACTAATTAGTTTCACTTGGTATGTTAATTTGGTAATAAATTTTAAATTATATGGAATTTAATACACATATTCTAGAAATTGTATGGAGTTCCTAAAATTGGATATGTCTTGGTAGTATATTGTCAGTCATAATTCTATTTATTTTCTGAAAATGTTGTATGTAACAGCAGTAACTGGGTTGCTTTGTCAAATGCATTGACTGTAATCAGATTTAAACATGCTTTCTTAAGTCTTTTGTTATTATAGACAGTTTTGGTTTCACTCTGATACCTTTGAAAAAATTCCTCCTTTTCAAGATTTATACAAAGTATTTCTAGATAAATATGAGTTTCTGATTTTCAGATCATAATGCTGAAGTGAGTAAGAAATTGAAGAATTCCAGTAGGAAACCTGATAACTTCATAAAGCTGTTAACAAAAATATTAGCTACCTAGAACTGAGCAAACTGGAAAATACAGTTGCAATTTTTATGATTTCTAACTAAAAATATTATTGGTTTAAATCTGTTCAGGTGTAAGAAAATCCTTCTCCTTAAACTAATTATGACTTACAATAACTTGGTAAATTATACCTTTTGTGAGCAAAACTGAAGCATTTATCTTTTTCTTTCTACCTGGTTGATCTTGTCAGTAGCATATGCTTGCCTCAAAGATTAAGTCATGCACAAGTGTGAATGGCAGGTACAATGAAACTGAAGAAGGCTCATTAAGTCAATTATGACTTCCTTGGTCACTTGATTATTGCAACTGGATTACAACTAGTTATACTAATAATTTTTTAAAATGTTGTTCACTTTCAAATCTTGTTTTGCTGTTTGCCTGCTGCACTGTATCATTATCAATGTTACTAACTGCATTAGTTATATCCTGTCTAATTTATAAGATTGTTATCTCTTACAATGTGTAATCAGGCCCCCAACAAAACTTTAATCATAGGCTAAACATTTTGAGAAAATCACCTTTATAACATAAAATAATTGTGCTCATGTGATTCTATGTATGGGAAGAACCACAGGGAAAATGTCTCCTGGATTATAGTTAGACAGAGTCCAGAGAATTTAAATTATTGACGAGGCCTGGTCCAAAACTTAACACCTAGAGTGGCATATCAAGGATTTTTGCCTGATCTTCGATAAGCCTCGCAGCACCAAAAGACAAAAATTGATCATGAAACATCTCTTAAATAATAGTCAAATTTCTGACCAAGAGGGGAAAACCTGAGGAAAATAATCAGCAATTGCAGCTCTCAAACATGAGGTAGTGAGCCTCAAGGAAGGAGACTATCTGCCTTGTGGCCACTCCCTATGGTAAATCCTGAGGAAACTGCAGGCCTCAGAGAGCTGAGGTACTAATAAAGAAATTACTTTAGTGAGCTCTAACTCTTGCAACTTCACATACATAGAAAAGTGCTAAATTCCTTAACTTCAAATGCTGCCTCCCCAGTTTGAAGCTCAGTATTTCCAAATCTATATGTATAAAATAGATACTTTTCCAAGAAGACCAAATAAAGACAAATCTGAACACCTAGAACACTGGCAATGATGGTGGACACTCCCAAAAAGACCCACCTGACATAGCAGTTAGGAGGGTCATTGCCTCTTTCCACAAGATTGTGGAAGGAACTGACAGTGGGGGACTTTTGCAGGGAAAAGTCAATTCTGACTCTATATTGGAACTATTTCTTTGACTTGCTTTCCATTGCTTTTATAATCATACATAATGACCTGCCTCAGAGAATCCTGCCCCTTTGCCTGACTGCTAAATTAAAGTGCCTTTGTTCAGAACCCTGTCTACCTGTAGATGGTGAGTAAGTGAGTGAAAGTTGTTCAGCTGTGTCCAACTCTTTGTGACCTCATGGACTATATAGTCCATGGAATTCTCCAGACCAGAATACTGGAGTGGGTAGACTTTCCCTTCTCCAGGGGATCTTTCCAACCCAGGGATCAAATGCAGGTCTCCCACATTGCAGGTGGATTATTTGCCAACTGAGCCAAAAGGGAAGCCCAAGAATACAGGAGTGGGTAGCCTATCCATTCTCCAGCAGATCTTCCCAACCCAGGAATTGAACCGGGGTCTCCTGCTTTGCAGGTAGATTCTTTACCGACTGAGTTATCAGGGAAGTCTACGTGTAGATGGTAAGAAGGAAGGCATTAACACATTCCCCTGCCTGAGGCTTGCCATTCTATGAAATATTTGCAAGATTAATGGCCTTTGTGCTTTGTTTCCTTACCTTCCCCCATCTTTGATCTATAAAAGAACCTGGCATCCAGACCCCTGTAAGATGGTTATTTTAAGATGTTAGTCTACCTTCTTCTTGGTCAGCTGGCTCTCCAAATACAGTTGTATTCCTTGCCTCAACACCTCTTCTCTCAGATTGATTGACCTCTCATGCAGCAAGCAGAGCAAGCTTGGACTTGGTAATGGAAACAATCTGATCTGCCTGCAACCATCACTGCCTTGGCCGTGGCCAGAGCCCAGTGACTCTGCCCTGCAGAGGTCCTTCTGGCACTCTTGCAGCCCCTGTGACTAGAACTCCAGTGCTGGAGAATGACCCTGAAATCCACATTTGCCCATTGTTTCTGCTGCTACTGGAAGCATCCCAGAAACAGAAAATAATCATTTCCCTTCAAATCTTTTGCATTCAGACCAGGACTTCCATTAGCAGACAGTGGCTGGGGGTCTGGGAATCTGGGTATGTAGTTTGCTGCCTTTCAACCTCCTGCTCATCAGAAAGCATGGAAGGATGGGAATGAATCTGAGATCTAATATGGGCCTGATGATTTATCTCTATAGTTCCTGAGCATTTATTCTTACCATTGCACCCATATTAATCTCTCATACATAGTATACAGAAGCACTTCATAATTTTAACCTAATAAGCAAGAATTTTTTGTACAAATTAAATTGTTCTCAGATTAAGGGGAAATATAAGGACCCGGAATTTTCCATAACTATTTCTGTATGATGTTAATTTCCTTTCTAGTTCAGTCACTATCCACCTTTGTATTCAGCAAACTAAAGCCTATGTGAAATACAACAAACACTACTTACATAAAAGAATAAGTAAGCCTATTATACAGAGTGAAGTAAGTCAGAAAAACACCAATTCAGTATAATAACACATATATATGGAATTTAGAAAGATGGTAACAATCACCCTATATGCGATATAGCAAGAGACACACATGTAAAGAACAGACTTTTGGACTCTGTGGGGAAAGGTGAGGGTGAGATGATTTGAGAGAATAGCATTGAAATATGTATACTACCATATGTGGAATAGATTGCCAGTCCAGGTTCAATGCATGAGACAGGGCACTCAGGGCTGGTGCACTGGGATGATCCTGAGGGATGGAATGGGAAAGGAGGTTGGAGGGGTATTCAGGATGGGGGACACATGTACACCCATGGCTGATTCATGTCAATGTATGGCAAAACCCACTACAATATAGTAAAGTCATTAGCTTCCAATTAAAATAAATAAATTAATTAAAAATAGGTAAAAGGGAGAAAGAGAAAGAAAATTAAATCAGTTAATGAATATACACAGATGCATACATATAATACATTAAAATCACAAATATATAAATAACACATAAGTAGGTAAATGCTACTATTCTCTCTCTCGCTCGCTCTTTTTTTTTTTAAACAATGATTTATTTGCCATACTTGACATTAGTAACTATAAAGGTGCAGAGGGAGAGAGACAGACAGAAATGGAGATGGATACAAGATGAAGACCAAAAAGGCACAAACACTTCAACACCAAGAGGTATTTACTAATCAGTGGCTTGAGAGCCGTTGAACTTTTTTTTTTTTTTCCTCCACAAACTAGTTTAAGACTCTGTAAGAATATGGACATGAGCAGGTACATGTAGTATTTCTCACACTGTTTCAAAAGATTCACTGACCCTCTAACATCCATCAACTCAAGATACATGTTCTACAGTGATTAGTTATTTTTCTAACAAGAGAAAACTCAGCAAGATGCTCTTAAGAAGGAAATACAACCTATTTGGTAATAAGGAAGTTTTTGATACTTTTAGGAAAAGAAAACAACAAAATCTTTTTTAGGTTAAAATGGCCACATAATCCTCAAATTATTTCATTTTAAAATCTCAGACTATTTTGAAAATGAGCTGATAGTCAGTTGCTTTAAGCAAGTTCAGAGAATCTAGGTTCCTGAATGCTATATCATCTTCATAATGTGAATTTTTTTTCTTAGGTAACACAAAGCTAAACTCAAATAATTCACTCAAAATAGTGTATAATAACTCAAAAATACTCCATAAAAATATCATATCTTAGTTTATTTTCATTTTGGCTCCTTTGGGAAACCATCTTGCATTGAAAATTAGCAAGTACATAGAGATACAGGTGTGGGAAGAATGTAGAAAAAAAATTTTTTATGTATAATGTTTTAGTGACTAATATCTGATATACATACAGGTATAATTTCAATTTTCTTAGAAAAAATTTTTTTTATGTATAATAATGTTTTAGTGACTAATATCTGATATACATACAGGTATAATTTCAATTTTCTTTGAAAATGCAGATCCAGTTTCTTGCCAAAATATTCAATTCAATATTTCACTTTTTTTCAGATTCTGTAGAAGTCTTTGTCAGCATGTATCTTCCTAGTATTTCATCAACTATGCCCCTTTAATATTAAATAGGGATTGAATTTGTTCTAACACACAATAAATAATGTATGTCATTCAATTGACTGGTGATGATATTGATGCTACTTAAGAATATTCTATGTCACCAAAGTAAGAGAGAAAAGTAATGACCTGAAAGTGAGCATCCATGGAAAAATTAATTGTACAATATTTACTTGATTTAATATGCGATATAGGATATGTTAATTGCATTGACTTTTTACTGTTTTCAAATTTATTTCAGAAGGCAGAAAGGAAGATGGAGTGAAGTAAAACTAAAATTTAATTAATGTAGATTTATAATAATTTTAAATACCTAAAATTCAAATGAAAAATATATAATTCAGATAGTGCAATTAATTCCTTATAAACCTAGTTTGATAATTTTGTCATTATTAATGTTCAGACTTTTTCCATCTGTAGTCCTATCTCATTTTTTTTTTTTCCTCTTTAGTCTATTACTTGTTTTTCAGAGTGAATGGTTTTGACCAGAGACTGCTGTTTTCTTAGGTGTCAGGACAGGAGATGTTTGTGTTTGTAATAACTCAGACCTCTTCTGGGGGTCACTTAGGCACATGCATAATTCATAAGCAGAGCTTCACAGAAACAAATTCTGCAATAGATTCAGGGTCTTCAGCATTTCCAATTTTACTTCCTCTTTTTTATCACTGAGATTTCTGGAAGGTTACTTCCTGTAAGTTGAGAGCCAGTGTTACTATATTTTGGTATTAGTTATGAAACCATCATATCTTCCCCAATGGGCGACAACCAAATATTTACCTGTGTAAAAATTTGAGAAATCTCCAGTTAGATCAGTTACTTCAGTGAACTACTCCATACAGAAATAATTTTATCATTTATCTGCACACATATCTGCTACTGTCTGTCCTTTTGAGTTATCTTAGTTGCTATACTGAAGTTCTGAATCCATCACATAGATTAGATTGTACCAGTGAACCAGGGAAGTTGCTCAGTCATGTTGGACTCTTTGTGATCCCGTGGACTGTAGCCTACCAGGCACTTCCATCCATGGAATTTTCCAGGCAATAATACTGGAGTGATTTGCCATTTCCTTCTCTAGGGGATCTTCCCAACCCAGGGATCAAATCCAGGTCTCCTGCATTGCAGGCAGATAACGTTACTGTCTGAGCCACCAGGGAAGCCAAGTCATAGATTGTACAGCCTTAGTTTTTTATATAAATTTCTTTATGGTATGTTAGCATTTTTTTCTCCAACACAAATGCAGGCAGGAATGTTAGTCATGCTCTTCAGTAATCTCCTATAGTACCTAAAGCATATTTTCATATTGAATAAAGCGTGACATAAGAAACAGAATAAATAAGCCAAAGACATAAGTCATCATAGGGAGTCATTCAGCCTATTTTTGTTGAGCACCTACTTGATGTGAGACACTATGCTTTTGATGTTGGGGTTCAAAGCAGAATAAAACAGAAACACTGACATTATAGAGCAGTCTACAGATGTAGACAGGAATTCACACCAGAAGTCTGCATTCTAGACAACCAACAACAGGAGAAGAAAATCCAAGATACTATAGAAAGAACGGGGAATTGCATGAAAGGTAGAGTTAGTAAGCGCTTGATAGAGATAACGAGGCTGAGTCTAGATTTCAGTTCAATAGAGAGTTTACATGATTAACTTTATTTATGCAAAAATCATCCCTAGCTCTTGGTAATAAGTTTCATCTATGTGCACTATTTTACCAAAGTCTAAGAATATTCATTTATAAAGCTTTATGTTAAATACAACAACACAGCTGAGAACAATTAGAGGGCTTTTGTATATTAGTTTTCTCATGAAAAGAAAAGCTAATAATATAGCTACAATAAGACTAGTCTTTATTTCAAAAGGAATTTTATTTATCAATTTGTTTTTAATCCCACCCACAAAGCAGCACAATCCCATAGGCCCATGCTTTCACCCCAGCAACACCTGTGAGTGACAACCAAATGGACCTCAGAGCAGCTTCATCATCCATGTTCATCATTTATGCCAAGTGCTACACTTAGAAGGTGATCCAATGTTGCCTAATTTTAAAATTACCTGTTGCATACTCTCATAACTAAGGAAAATTGCATCATTTCATTTCAATACTTGCTTGACATAACAACTGCTTTATAGTTTTAAATCCTTATAATAAACATAAAATTTCCTTAATATTTGGAATGGATTTTAAAATGTTTCTAAGCTTTAATTTATAACCCTGTTTGGTTTAGGCTTTAGAGTTCTAGAATAGATTCTATTACATCTTCATTAAGACCTGTTGAAGTTTGAGCTCATCTTTCCTTTTACTTGGGCTTCCCTTGTGGCTCTCAGCTGGTAGAGAATCCGCCTGCAATGCGGGAGACCTGCATTTGATACCTGGGTTGGGAAGATTCCCTGGAGAAGGGAAAGGCTACCCACTCCAGTATTCTGGCCTGGAGAATTCCATGGATTGTATAGTCCATGGGGTCTCAAAGAGTCGACATGACTAAGTGACTTTCACACTCATTTCCTTTTAATGGAAAGTATAGGAACTGTAAAGTACCCCATACATCCAAAGTCAACAATCTATAACAAAATAATAAAACTGTATTAATATTCCCTTCATATAAACAAGCTATTAGAGCAAGTGCCTTACACTTGTTCAACTGAAGACAAGGACCCAGGATCTGCTCTCCAGCCCTCCACTCCTTTGCCCCCCTGTTTCTCCCCTGGGACACCCGCCCCTCCCCAAGTCTGCTGTTTGCTGTTGGTCCTTGTGCTGCAGCTCCTGGCTACCTGGCTCTGGAGGTGTGGGGGGCGGGGATGCAGCAGCTATAGATGTACGTGTGTGTGTGTGACTATCACGCACGTTCCTGGAGGATGTGGTGAACAACTGCTGCCCTGACTTCCAAAGTGTGGCCACCCGGTGGTTCCTGCAGCAGGGTTCTGGGGTTCCCAGTAGCAGGGCTCTGGCCGCCAGCTTTGGAGTTGATGAGACGTAGGTACCTTCATGGGATGTCACTTCATCAGTGAGTACCTGAGCCCAACAGTGTGGGGACAACCTCCAGGCAGCCCCTTCCTTCCCGTGACACTGGTAACTCTTCTAGAGGGATGTTTGGGGGATTCATTCCTGAACACTGGGCATACAGTTCTTATGACAACTTCCTGTTGGAAATCCCTTTCTCCTTCAAATAGCTAGAATGGTTGCTGTTTCCTGCAATTGATTATGACAGAGATTTATTGTGAGTCTTGCTTATGAGTGCCCAAACCTTGCTGCCTTCGAGACTGCGTCTTTTCACTTGTTTGCAGCTGTTTGCATCATTGATGAACTGTATACTCACTTGGGCTTTCCTGGTGCCTCAGTGATAAAGAATCTGCCTGCAATGCAGGAGACGCAGGAGACCCAGGTTCCATCCCTGGGTCTGGAAGATCCCCTGGAGGAAGGCATAGCAACCCACTCCAGTATTTTTGCTTGGACAATCCCATGGACAAAGGAGCCTGGCAGGCTACAGTCCATGGGTTCCAAAGAGTCTGACACAACTGAAGCTGTTTAGCACACACACACACACACACACATGCTCACTTGGTGAGTGACCTTATTCCCAAATTGTTTTCAGGTGGTGAGGAACAGCTGAATGGCATCCTTGAAATAGTTCTGGGAAATGTAAAATCTTATAATCAGGAACCTATTCCAGATTATAGAAAGAAAAGAAAGCCCCTTACTTCACTCTACCACTGTTCCAAAGCCTGCTTCAGTAATGGTCCTATAAATAATATCCCCCATAACTCTCAGGGCAACACCAGTTCCCTTCAGCTGAAATCCAACTGCTTATTCACAAGTTTTCCTATGTCCTCAAGATACACATAACAGAATTGACATGCACAGACTTCATAGATGAAAAGTGTCAATTCTCTTTATTCTCTGCTTCCTTTATAATACTCTTAATCATCGTGTCAGCAGTGGTCACAGTACTGGAAAAGGTCAGTGTTCATTCCAATCCCAAAGAAAGGTAATGCCAAAGAATGCTCAAACTACCGCACAATTGCACTCATCTCACACGCTAGTAAACTAATGCTCAAAATTCTCCAAGCCAGGCTTCAGCAATATGTGAACCGTGAACTCCCTGATGTTCAAGCTGATTTTAGAAAAGGCAGAGGAACCAGAGATCAAATTGCCAACATTCATTGGATCATTGAAAAAGCAAGAGAGTTCCAGAAAGACATCTATTTCTGCTTTATTGACTATGCCAAAGCCTTTGACTGTGTGGATCACAATAAACTGTGGACAATTCTGAAAGAGATGAGAATACCAGACCACCTAACCTGCCTCTTGAGAAAGTATGCAGGTCAGGAAGCAACAGTTAGAAGTGGACATGGAACAACAGACTGGTTCCAAGTAGGAAAAGGAGTACGTCAAGGCTGTATATTGTCACCCTGCTCATTTAACTTCTATGCAGAGTACATCATGAGAAACGCTAGGCTGGAAGAAGCACAAGCTGGAATCAAGATTGCTGGGAGAAATATCAATCACCTCAGATATGCAGATGACACCACCCTAATGGCAGAAAGTAAAGAGGAACTAAAAAGCCTCTTGATGAAAGTGAAAGAGGAGAGTGAAAAAGTTGGCTTAAACCTCAACATTCAGAAAACTAAGATCATGGCATCACTTCATGGGAAATAGTTGGGGAAACAGTGGAAACAGTGTCAGACTTTATTGTTCTGGGTTCCAAAATCACTGCAGATGGTGATTGCAACCATGAAATTAAAAGACACTTACTCCTTGGAAGGAGGGTTATGACCAACCTAGATGGCATATTCAAAAGCAGAGACATTACTTTGCCAACTAAGGTCCGTCTAGTGAAGTCTATGGTTCTTCCAGCAGTCATGGATGGATGTGAGAGTTGGACTATGAAGAAAGCTGAACGCTGAAGAATTGATGCTTTTGAACTGTGGTGTTGGAGAAGACTCTTGAGAGTCCAGGAGATCCAAGCAGTCCATTCTAAAGGAGATCAGTCCTGGGTGTTCTTTGTAAAGAATGATGCTAAAGCTGAAACTCCAGTACTTTGGCCACCTCATGTGAAGAGTTGACTCATTGGAAAAGACTCTGATGCTGGAAGGGATTGGGGCAGGAGGAAAAGGAGACGATAGAGGATGAGATGTCTGGATGGCATCACTGACTCGATGGACATGAGTTTGAGTGAACTCTGGGAGTTGGTGATGAACAGGGAGGCCTGGCGTGCTGCAATTCATGGGGTCACAAAGAGGTGGACACGACTGAGTGACTGAACTGAACTGAATCGTCATGTCTGACAACCTGGAGTTATGAACTTATACCTGTTGGTTGGCAAAATACTAAGCCCAAAAATTTTAGTTCCTACACATCCAGCAAAGTGGTCATTTCTTATATACACACACTTATGCTTCTATGTTTTCCATGATTTAAGAAGCTACCTATTCTCTTTAAAAGAGCTAAACACATTAACTAATCATTTTTGTTTGTTTGTTTCTATGAACAATTTCACTTTGGTCTTTCACCGAGCTTACTTTAAATAAAATAATGTACTCTCTGTATGTCGAATGGGCACTTATATAGACACTTTCAGGTTTTTACTCCCCAAACCCTCAGATCATTAGTTTTCCTAAAGTAACGTAGTACCTGGTACACTTGAATATTGACTATTTTAATTTCCCATTGGAATTGTTTTAAGATTTTATTTTTATTTTTTAATATATTAGCTACTCAGATCTTGATGCTGTATTTGGGGTAAACCAAGGATATCCATTTAGTTACTGTGATCGATAGGAGTTGCTGACAGGCAGACTCTACTTGTCCATCTTTTGAAACCAGGCTGCTTTGTGACTTACTTATTAATAGAATGTCGAGGAAGTGATGTCCTAGGAATCTGGAGCCACATCACAAACAGCCTCATAAATTCTACCCAGACTTTTAGTGACAATTGTATTTTGTGTGCATCTTCTTGGAAGCCAGCTGTTGTGGAATGCAATGACCCTGAACTGCAGTGATGTAAGAGGAACAAGTGGAGATTCTCTGAAGTATGATACACCAGTGCACACGGGTTGAGAGAGAGAGACCATGGCTGAGAGACACATATATACACATAGGCATACACACACACACACACACACAAGAGAGTTCTGAGACCCTGAGATGCCATCTGGAGAGAGGACCCTGTTGCCTCAGTTGATTGCTTCAGGATCAAAGGTAAACAATGCAACCAATCCCATCACAAGCTTCTGATCCCTGAAACTATAAACAAAATAAAATAGATGTTTCAAGTCACTAAATTCTGGGACGATTTGTTATTCAACAAGAGACAAATAATATATTCATTCATTCAATAATGCATTCAAAGAATTACTGCATGCTGGATAGTACAAAAATGACCATGTTAAAATACAAAAAATATCCTAGACTTAAGTGAAAACACACCATAGTACTGATGATAATAACAGGTGAACAAATGGTTACACAAATGTTTGTTAAGAGTAACATAAAAATATGTATAGAGTGGGACAGGAGAAGAGAGAAAAACACATCTCATCATATATGGGAGGTGGGGACGAGGTGAAAAATCAGAGAAAGAGACAGTCAAGTTAGCCCTCATGTATTTTTATCCTGCTATGTTTCTGTTTTAATTCCTTCCAGTTTTATTGAGATATAATTGACATTCAACACTGTGTAAGTTTAAGGTGTTTAGCATGATGATCTGACTTACACACATCATGAAATGATGACCACAGTAAGCTTAGTGAACATACCTCATCTCATATAGATTCAAAAGTAAAGAAAGAGGAAAAAAAAAAATATTTTTCTTGTGATGAGAATTCTTAGGATTTCCTTCCTTAACAGCTTTCATATATAAAGTATAGCAATGGTAATTGCTATATTGTAATGTGGTATATTGTATTGCTATATTGTAATGCAGTATATTACATCATTACATCCCTAGTATTTATTTATATTATCACTAGAAGAGTTTACCTTTCAATGAACTGCATCCAATTCCCCAGCTCCTCACCTCCCCTCTGGTAAGTAAAAATCTTGTTCTCTTTTTCTATCTGTATTTTTAAAATATAATTGACCTACAAATACTATGTTAGTTCATAGTATACAATATAGTGATTCAATACTTCTATACATTTCAAAATTATCACAATGATAAGTCTAGTTGTAATCTGTCACCACACATAAATATTATGTAACTATTGATTATATTCCCCACATTGTACATTTCACACTATGACTCTTTTATTATTGTAATTTAAACTTTGTACTGCTTAGTCTCCCTCACATTTTTTTCACCCTCTATCTTCCGCCCCTCTGTCCATCACTTGTTTGTTCTCTGTATCTATAATTCTGTTTCTGTTTAGTTATGTTAATTTTTTTCCAGTTTATATCCCCACCAATGGTACATGAGTGTTCCCACAAGTAATAAATTCATCATTTATTACTTGTTGTCTTTTTGATGATGATCATTCTGACAGGTGTGAGGGGATATCTCATTGTGGTTTTGGTTTGAGTTTGCATTTCCCTGATAATTAGTGATGTTGAGCACATTTTACACACCTATTGTCCATCCATATGTCTTATTTGGGAAAGTGTCTATTCAGATCCTCTGCCCATTTTTTAATTGGGGTATGTTTTGCTTTTTGTTTTGATGTTGAGTGGTATGGGTTCTTGTATATTTTGGATATTAACAGTTTATCAGGTTTGTTGTTTGCAAGTATATTTTCCCATTCAGTAGATGGTCTTCTTGTTTTGTGAATAGTTTCTATCCTTGTGCAAAAGCATTTTAGCTTGATTTGGTCTTATTTGCTTATTTTTTGCCTTTTTTTCCCTAGCCTGAGGAGACAGATTCAAAAAACATTGCTAAGACAAATGTCAAAGAGCTACTGCTCATGTCTTATTTTAGGAATTTTATGCTTTCCAGTCTTACATTTAAGTCTTTAATCTATTTTGAGTGTACTTTTGTATATGTTGTGAGAAAGTAGACCAGTTTTGTTCTTTCAAATGTAGTTGTCCAGTTTTCCCAACACCATTTATTGAAGAGACTGTCTTTTCTCATCATATATGCTAGTTTCCCTTGTTATAGATTAACCATAAGTATGTGTGTTAATTTCTGGGCTATCTGTTCCATTTATCTTTGTGTCTGTTTTTTTGAGCCAGTGCCAAACTATTTTGATTACTGTAGCTTTTCAATATACTCTAAAATCAGGGGGCATGATTTCCTCTTGATGTGTTTGTTTTCCTTAAGATTGTTTTGTCTATTCAGAGACTTTCATGTTTTAATACCAATTTAGAATTATTTGTTCTACTTATGTGAAAAATATGCCATTGGTATTTTGCTAGGCATTTCATTGAATCTGTAGCTTGCCTTGAATAGAATGGCCCTGTTAACAATATTAATTCTTCCAATCTATGAACATGCTTTATCTTTCCATCTGTTTCCATTGTCTTCAATTCCTTTTATCAGTGTCTTGTAGTTTTCTGAGTACAGTTCTTCTAGCTCTTCAGGAAGTTTTATTTCTAGGTATTTTTATTATTTTTGATGATATTGTACATGGAATTGTTTTCTTAATTTCTTTGTATTTTTTTAGTATATAGAAATGCAATACATTTATATATATTAATTTAAAAAAACCCTGCATCTTCTTTATTTTCAATACTTTAATTTCAGAACAAAATAAACAAAAAAACACAACACACAACATTCAAACCCCATGTCAAACGTGGAGAGGAATAGGGCTTGAGGCCCATATGTATATTAATTTTATGTCCTGCTACTTTACCAAATTCATTGATTAGTTCTAGTACTGTATTGTTGGCTTCTGGGCTATTTTCTATTATTCAGAATTTTTTATGTAGATAAAGGAGTCAGGGATATTTTAGGAACAGAGAATAGCCTACAAAGATAAGAGTACATGCTTCATTGTATCAGCAAGATGTTTAGTATAGATACAGAGTATGAGGTGCATGGAGGGGATAGGGATGGTTGGAGAAGAGAGAGCTTGAAGGAAGAGAAAATGTGATAATTATGAAGGACCTTATGGACCATAAGTAGAATCCTATAGGCAACATAGAGTTCCTTATATAGTACAGGAAACTATATTCAATTTCCTGAGATAAGCCATAATGAAAAAAAATATGAAAAAGAATGTCTATATGTGTGTAACTGAATCACTTTGCTGCATAGCACAAATTAATACATTGTAAAGCAACTATACTTTTATTTATTTATTTTTTAATTTATTTTTTATTTTACTTTACAATTCTGTATTGGTTTTGCCATACATTGACATGAATCCACCATGGGTAAAAATCACAGAAATTTTTTTGAAAGCTGAGAGAAGAGTCAGAGGAGTCTCTAAAATGGGAAACATAATGCTATCACTTCTAACTGGGGACCATGGCAAGTGGGAGGCTAACACTCTCCATAACTGTAGCTCTCAAATCCCCAGGTCAGAGTGTGAGTGAATTCATGGCAATCACACAACATGGAAAACAGAGAACCCGACTATTTCCACCAAGATCATTCCTGTCCTAGCAAAGCATTTTCCCTGAGCACATGCCCATAAAACTTCTATCTTATTGCCACCTCTTACATCAGGTTAACTACCAGATAGTATCATGTTTGCCTTGTAAACTCCTCCTGCCTTTTCATTTTGGGTATAACAAAGATCACTGTTCACAAAGCCTATGTCCTCTCCTCCTCAGCCACGGTGTGGCTGTGTCCCCATACTCCATGCATGTGGTCGAGTACCCTGTGAGCCAATGTGATACAAGGTATCTTCAGGCCTGTCCCATAAACCCTTCTTTCCTTGTGTGTGGTGTCTCCCTCCATGCTCTTCCTCCATTCAGTAACCTCACATGACTGATTCTAAGATTCTATGTCAGGGTCCCAACATGAAAAAAGTTATGTAAATAAATATACTAAAATATAAACAAGCCCTCTTAGGCAGTTAATGACTTTGGGGGTTGTTTGTTACAAGAACAAATGTTACCTTAATTATTCATAGAAATTCATAGAAAAGTTGGTGGAAATTCCTACAGCAAAGATATGCAGGCAGATGGGATTTTAAAATAAGATTGGACATGTCACATTGTAAAGTCTGTGGGTTTCAACCATTTATTATGTTCCCAATTAAAACGTCTGCCTTTATGATCTGCCCTTCTAGCCCAACCATCTCTGTAGAAGACACTGAAATGGGAGCCAAAGCCATGAATAACAGAAAGGAATATGAGAAGTAAGAAGAGAAAAGAGCAACAGGAGCTCAAAAAACAAAGAAGAGTGGGACTTGCAGAAGACAAGAGTAACCCTCAGAGTTGGATGCCTCAGTATAATAACAGGGAGGTGATAAAACTTGATGTTATCAGTTGAGGTCATGAGGATCAAATAATCAACCTAGAAAACATTTAGTATGTAGAGTGTTCCAGGCAGCTAGCTCATCAGCCAGAGAGGGAATTAGAACAGAGGGAGACAAGCACTGAACTTCTTAGAGACTGTGTTCTGGAGGAATGGCTACTCCAGAGTGAGAGCCTAGTTGAGGCAGATTACTGTTGATGGTGGACTTAATGAACACAAAAGATATAAACACAGCAGGATAAAGGGAGATAGGGTAGACAAAGTGTATAAAGTGATTTTTTATGAAGTTAGGTATCCAGAGCACACTTCAGAAAGAAGAATGAGATGAGCTGAGATCAGAGGTAAGAGACCGCTCAGATCACACAGAACTGTGTAAATCAGGATAAGGATTGGGGGCATGTAAAAGAGTGATAAGAAAACATTAGAGGGCTTAAATTATTCTATTTTCTTTAAATATTAATAATTGTCTTCTTGGACTTTCACACTTTTAAGGAATATTCATCAGTTATTTTTAAGTCTCTTGATTTGGGTTTATTCCATGCTTCCTCATGGATAAGTTCAGATTATACATTTTGGGCAAGAACACTACAAAATAATATGATTCCTTGAGAGGAGAGAGAAAACAAACAGGAAGTCCATTCGGTCACTATGTTTTAGGGCTGAATGATGTCAACTTTGATTACCTGTTTAGGCGATGTCTCAGTCTAATCAAATTAAGAGACAAAATTTACAATGATCTTATCAGAGAATTCATTATGAAGAATTATTGTTGTTCAGTCGCTAAGTCATGTCTGATTCTTCCACCTCATGGACTGCAGCATGCCAGGCTTCCCTGTCCTTCACTATCTCCTGGTGGTGGTTTAGTTGCTAAGTCATGCCCGACTCTTGTGACCCCATGGACTGTAGCCCGCCAGGATCCTCTGTCCATGGAATTTCCCAGGCATAAATTTTGGAGTGGCTTGTCATTTCTTTCTCCAGGGGATCTTCCCAACTCAGGGATCGAAACTGGGTCTCCTACATTGTACGTGGTCTTTTGATTGCAAGCAGATTCTTTACCAACTGAGCCACCCCTAGAGTTTGCTGAAATTCATGCCCATTGAATCAGTGATTTTATTCAACTATCTCATCTTCTGTCTCCACCCCATCCTTCTTTTTCCTTCAATCTTTACCAGCATCGGGGTCTTTTCCAAACGGTCAGCTGTTCACATCAAGTGGTCAAAATTTTGGAGATTCAGCTTCAGCATTAGTCCTTCCAATGACTATTCAGATTTGATTTCCTTTAGGATTGACTGATTTGATCTCCTTGCAGTCCAAGAGACTCTCAAGAGTCTTCTCCAGCACCACAACTCAAAAGCGTCAATTCTTTGGCACTCAGACTTCTTCATGGTCTGACTCTCACATCCATGCATAACTACTATAGAAAAACATAGCTTTGACTATATGGACTTTTGTCAGCAAAGTGATATCTCTGCTTTTTAATATACTGTTTAGGTTTGCCATAGCTTTCCTTTCAAGGAGCAAGCATCTTTTAATTTCATGGCTGCAGTTCCCACCTGCAGTGATTTTTGAGTCCAAGAAAACAAAATCTGTCACTGTTTTCATTTTTTGCCTTCTATTTTCCACAAACTGATGGGACTGGATGCCATGATCTTAGTTTTTTTCATGTCAAGTTTCAAACTAATGGCAAATTGGAGTAATTGTAAGGTGCTGATAAGAGAGAATGCTAAAGAATAAAGGAAACACAGATATGAGGGCAGCCACCACTGTTGGTACTTATGAAATGCTCAGGGTTCAGTGTGATACAGAGCACCCAAGGGAGGAATGGATCTGATTAGGATCCGCCTCTGGGCTGAGACAGAGGCTGGTTTGAAGATGTGTCCCTACTGTCATCTGTTCTGAGAGAGCACACTGGAGTATGCCTTTTGGGGTTCCAGGGGAAGCTGTCCATAAGGAGGTGCCACATGGTGGAACCCAATGCAGAACGACCTGAGAAGGTTTGGAGACCCTGTATGGGAGTGGGGCCAGGTGAATGACACTCACTGAGAAACCACGTGAGGTAGTAAAGGTGATGCAGTAACCATGCAAGGACCTGCCAGAGGAAGAGCACCATGAGAGCAAAGGCAGGGAGAGCAAACTTCCCATTCTGCCAGCCACCAAGAAGAAACACAATAGCACTCAGCTAGGATCTCAGAGCAGCTGATTTAGGGCAGGTTTGGAGCTCAGATGTAATATAGGCACTGGAAGAGGTTTCAGCTTAGTTTCTTTACCATACAGAACTAGTTTTCTCTTTGCTATTGATAAGTACCTTGTGGAAAGATATGTTGAAATTATACAAATATACATCTGGGAATTTTAGCATCTATTGCTGATTCTTGCCTGAATAATTATTACTGTGCTATTTCCCAAATGTTTTTATATCTAATACTATTTCCATAATCTCTTCTACATTTATTCTTTTTTAAATTGTCAGCCTCCTCTGTTTGTTTGTTTGAATGTAAAGTCTTAAATAATTATTTACTATATGTTACATTCTATTACTCTTATCACTTATTTAGTTGCTCAGGTTCTCTCAGATCACCACGGGGAGCTCCTTCCAAGAGGCTCTGATTCCCATTGACATTCTTCCTTTTTCTGTTCCACAGGTGCTCTGCATCATCTGTGACTTCTGTACCACAACTCTGGCAACAGTCTTCTCCTCAAAGAAACTTGGATTATTTTTAGTGGAAAATTTTATTTAAAAACTAAAATCAGGGTGGCGCTATGGAAATGACATTTCCCAATAAGCATACAAGCCTAAAATACTTTTATGTATATATAAATGTACTTGCCTCTATTTTAATTTATATATATATATGTGTGTATGTGTGTATATGTGTATATATATGGCCTTCTCAGGTGGTATGAGTGGTAAAATATCTGCCTGCCAATGCAGGAGACATAAGAGACGTGGGTTCAATCCTCGGGTTGGGAAGATTCCCAAGAGAAGGGCATGGCAACCCATTACAGTATTCTTGCCTGGAGAATCCCATGGACAGAAAAGCCTGGTGGACTACAGTTCATAGGGTTGCACAGAGTCAGACACAACTGAAGCGACTTAGCATGCATGCATGCAAGCACATGTGTATATATACAAATGTGTATATATCAAATATATGTATTTTGTTTGTTTAAATATTGGAAAGATATATGCAGTTTTAAAGATAAAGGGGAAGGTCATTTTAACAGCTGTAAAAGTCACTTACATTGTGGGCATTGATTTTTAACCTTTCATGAGTGTGCCTCTTATTTTTAAAGTGTTTCTTGAGAATCAATGCACCAATAAAAAGGCAGCAAAAATCTGAAGATTTGGTTATAGTAGATGGTGAGTTTGTGTTCTTCCCATGCATTCTCAATTATTTGGCTCTTTCTGGGAGTAAAATCTGTGCCACCTGGTCTAACCTGTTTCCAGGTGAAGTCTAATTGTTTGTAATAGGTTGTAAAGCAGTCATGGATAGTCCAAAAAGCTCCCCATGACAGAAACTGCTTGTTGCCTTCAAGAATTTCATGCAGGAAAAAACCATAAACTAAACAGCAACAGCAAAATAAACCCTAGTGCAGGGATGCCCATGGGTAGTAGTATCACTCAGTTCTTCTCCACCAGGGCCACATCCCTGACACAACACCACCCTTTCTCACCCTGAACAGAGCTGTGACAGCAGAATCATTCTTGGTTCTATTAAAAGTATCCGTTGGCAGCCACTTCTATTGTCTTTGCCCATAACAACTGAATTGAGTTAAGTAATGTAAGGAAACTAAAGTGAAAAGTGAAAATGAAGTTGCTCAGTCATGTCTGACTGTTTGTGACTCCACGGACTATAGCCCACCAGGCTTCTCTGTTCATGGGGATTTTCCAGGAAAGAATAATGGAGTGGGTTGCGATTTCCTTCTCCAGGGGATCTTTCTGACCCAGGAATCGAACCCAGATCGCTCACATTGCAGGCAGATTACTTTCCCTCTAAGCCACCAGGGAAACCTTTGGTGCAGCCACTTCTATTGTCTTTGCCCACAACAACTGGTTTGAGTAAGTAGTTTAAAGGAAAGTAAATTTGGACCATAAAGAAGGCTGAACACTGAAGAATTGATGCCTTCAAATTGTGGTGCTGGAGAAGACTCTTGAGGGTCCCTTGAACTGCAAGGAGATCAAACCAGTCAATCCTAAAGGAAATCAACCCTGAATATTCATGGGAAGGACTGATGCTGAAGCTGGAGGTGATTTTGGTCTCCTGATGCAAAGAGCTGACTTATTGGAAAAGACCCTGATACTGGGAAAGATTGAGGGCAGGAGGAGCAGGGGGCAGCAGAGGATGAGATCATTGGAAGGCATCACTGATTCAATGAACATCAGTTTGATCACACTCTGAGAAATAGTGAAGGACAGGAAAGCCTCGTTTGCTATAGCTGCAAAGAGTTGAACATGACTAAGTGACTGAACAACAACAAATTTCCCAATCATGCTTGAGATCAGTGGTTCTCAGCCTTGTCTATGTGCTAGAAGTAAACCTTCATTCAGGGAACTTATTCTCACTACTGCCACTTCATCTGCCCCTGCAATGTATGAACTCCTGCCTCAAGGTTACAGGTGCAAGGTCTTGCACCAAGACCGCAGAATGAAGCCCAGAAGCAAGGTCACCTGCAAAACTGACTGAGACCCTTTGTAACTGTTACCAAAGGCCTCTGATCATCGCCAGCAAGCTGCCTAACCCCAAATTAGGCAAAAATGTCCGCACTAGTGCTCACCTTTCAGTGCCCCAATCAGTTACCTAATGCCAATGTTCCAGCAGGAATTTTCTTTGTCTTGAGGCTATAAAAATTACCTAGTAACCCACAAAAAGCATTGACTTTCCCTAGCCTGTCAGGAGGTATCAGCCTGCTGCACTTTCAGTGAACACATTATTTCTGCTCTCTGTTCTTAATAAGCTCACTTCTTTCTGAAAAACTCTGTGTCTGGAAATTCTTTCCAACCCATATTTGGACTGCCACAACACAATGCAGTGGCTGCTTGTGCTACAAGACATGGTTCCTGCCAGCAATCATGACACCACATCACTCAGCTGTGGAGGTCCTCATGGAGGTGGGTTACCCAGTGAAAACATCCTGGCCTTTGCACACCCTGTTCCTAAAATTGTTTTTACATTAATGTTTCTCCAGTGGCTCAGATAGTAAAGAATCTGCCTGCAATGCAGGAGACCTGGGTTTAATCCGTGGGTCAGGAAGATTGCATAGAGAAGGGAATGGCAACCCACTCCAGTATTCTTGCATAGAGAATTCCATGGACAGAGGAGCCTGGTGGGCTGCAGTCCACGGGGTCCAAAATAATCGGAAGCAACTGAGCCATTAACACTTTCACTTTTTCAGTGTCTCTTTACATACATGCAAGTCTGACTCCTTATTAACAGAAAGTAGAGATACCACCAAGTCTGTTCACTTCATTTTACCGAACAAAATATATTAAATACCAGAGCAATGGATGATTTGTCAAATTTAACAAACTAGATAGTGACAAAGCTTCATTAAGGATTTTTCATGAAGTCCCCTTATCTTAACTTCCAAGGTATTGGATTTCTGGGTAAAATATTTCTTTTTTTTCCCTTTTAATTGATATACTGAGGAGGTAAAATATTACATATTAAGTTCAGTTCACTTCAGTTCAGTTCAGTCGCTCAGTCGTGTCCGACTCTTTGCAACTCCAGGAATCGCAGCATGCCAGGCTTCCCTGTCCATCACCAACTCCCGGAGTTCACTCAGACTCACATCCATAGAGTCAGTGATGCCATCTAGCCATCTCATCCTCTGTCGTCCCCTTCTCCTCCTGCCCCTAATCCCTCCCAACATCAGAGTTGTTTCCAATGAGTCAACTCTTCACATGAGGTGGCCAAAGTACTGGAGTTTCGACTTTAGCATCATACTTTCCAAAGAAATCCCAGGGTTGATCTCTTTCAGAATGGACTGGTTGGATCTCTTTGCAGTCCAAGGGACTCTCAAGAGTCTTCTCCAACACCACAGTTCAAAAGCATAAATTATTCGGTGCTCAGCTTTCTTTACAGTCCAAATCTCACATCCATACATGACCACTGGAAAAACCATAGCCTTGACTAGATGGACCTTAGTCAGCAAGGTAATGTCTCTGTTTTTCAATATGCTATCTAGGTTGGTCATAAGTTTTCTTCCAAGGAGTAAGCATCTTAATTTCATGGCTTCAGTCACCATCTGCAGTGATTTTGGAGCCCCCCACTGTTTCCACTCTTCCCCCTTCTATTTCCCATGAAGTGATGGGACCAGATACCATGATCTTCATTTTCTGAATGTTGAGCTTTAAGCCAACTTTTTCACTCTTCACTTTCACTTTCATTAAGAGGCTTTTTAGTTCCTCTTTACTTTCTGCCATAAGGGTGGTGTCATCTGCATATCTGAGGTTATTGATATTTCTCCCGGCAATTTTGATTCCAGCTTGTGTTTCTTCCAGTCCAGCGTTTCTCATGATGTACTCTGCATATGAGTTAAATAAGCAGGGTGACAACATACAGCCTTCATGTACTCCTTTTCCTATTTGGAACCAGTCTGTTGTTCCATGTCCAGTTCTAACTGTTGCTTCCTGACCTGCATACAGATTTCTCAAGAGGCAGGTCAGGTGTTCTGGTATTCCCATCTCTTTCAGAATGTTCCACACTTTATTGTGATCCACACAGTCAAAGGCTTTGGCATAGTCAGTAAAGCAGAAATAGATGTTTTTCTGGAACTCTTTTGTGTTTTCTGGAACTCTCTTGTGTTTTCGTGATCCAGTGGATGTTGGCAATTTGATCTCTGGTTCCTCTGCCTTTTCTAAAACCAACTTGAACATCTGGAAGTTCACGGTTCATGTATTGCTGAAGTAACAGGCCAATTTGGCCTTGGAATACAGAATGAAGCAGGGCAAACACTAATAGAGTTTTGCCAAGAAAATGCACTGGTCATAGCAAACACCCTCTTCCAACAACACAAGAGAAGACTCTACACATGGACATCACCAGATGGTCAACACCAAAATCAGATCGATTATATTCTTTGCAGCCAAAGATGGAGAAGCTCTATACAGTCAACTGAACAAGACCAGGAGCTGACTGTGGCTCAGATCATGAACTCCTTATTGCCAAATTCAGACTTAAATTGAAGAAAGTAGGGGAAATCGCTAGACCATTCAGGTATGATCTAAATCAAATCCTTTATGATTATACAGTGGAAGTGAGAAAAAGATTTAAGGGACTAGGTCTGAAAGATAGAGTGCCTGATGAACTATGGAATGAGGCTTGTGACATTGTACAGGAGACAGGGATCAAGATCATCCCCATGGAAAAGAAATGCAAAAAAGTAAAATGGCTGTCTGAGGAGGCCTTGCAAATAGCTGTGAAAAGAAGAGAAGTGAAAAGCCAAAGAGAAAAGGAAAGATATAAGCATCTGAATGCAGAGTTCCAAAAATTAGGAAGAAGAGATAAGAAAGCCTTCCTCAGCAATCAATGCAAAGAAATAGAGGAAAACAAGAGAATGGGAAAGACTAGAGATCTCTTCAAGGAAATTAGAGATACCAAGGGAACATTTCATGCAGAAATGGGCTCGATAAAGGACAGAAATAGTATGGACCTAACAGAAGCAGAATATATTAAGAAAAGGTGGCAAGAATACGGAGAAAAATTTTACAAAAAAGATCTTCACGACCCAGATAATCACGATGGTGTGATCACTCACCTAGAGCCAGACATCCTAGAATGTAAAGTCAAGTGGGCCTTAGAAAGCATCACTACGAACAAAGCTAGTGGAGGTGATGGAATTCCAGTTGAGCTATTTCAAATCCTGAAAGATGATGCTGTTAAAGTGCTGCACTCAATATGCCAGCAGACTTGGAAAACTCAGCAGTGGCCACAGGACTGGAAAAGATCAGTTTTCATTCCAATGCCAAAGAACGGCAATGCCAAAGAATACTCACTTAGCATAATACCCTCCCAGTCTGTCCATGTTGTAGCAAAATTCAAATAGCTGGAACAATCTTGAGAAAGGAAAACAGAACTGGAGGAAACAGACTCCCTGTCTTCAGACTATACTAAAAAGCTACAGTCATCAATACAGTATAACACTGGCATAGAAAAATTGACACATAGATTAATACAACAGGATAGAAAGCCCAGAAATAAACCCACCCTTTTACAGTCAATTAATTTATGGAAAAGGGGGCAAGAATGTACAGTTGAGAAAAGACAGTATTTTCAATAATTGGTGCTGGAAAAACTGGACTGCTACATGTAAAAGAATGACATTAGAACATTATCTAATGCCAACATTAAAAAAAATAGGCAAAACACTCTTTGACATAAATGTTAGCAATATTTGGGGGGCTTGTCTCCTAAAGTAAAGGAAATAAAAGCAAAAATAAACAAACAGGACCTAATTAAACTTAAAAGCTTTTGCACAGCATAAATTAAATATTTCTTAAAATGAAGGTAGCCATCATTGTATTTGCAAGTAGTAAAAACAAAAGCATAGATCACCTTTATTATCAGTTCAGTTCACTTCAGTTGCTCAGTGGTGTCCGACTCTTTACGACGGCATGAATAGCAGCGCATCAGGCCTCCTTGTCAATCACCAACTCTCGGAGTTCACTCAAACTCATGTCCATCGAGTCAGTGATGCCATCCAGCCATCTCATCCTCTGTCGTCCCCTTCTTCTCCTGTCCCCAATCCCTCCCAGCATTAGGGTCTTTTCTAATGAGTCAACCCTTCACATGAGGTGGCCAAAGTATTGGAGTTTCAGCTTCAACATCAGTCTTTCCAGTGAACACCCAGGACTGATCTTCTTTAGGATGGACTGATTGAATCTCCTTGCAGTCCGAGGGACTCTCAAGAGTCTTCTCCAACACCACAGTTCAAAAGCATCAATACTGCAGCACTCAGCTTCCTTCACAGTCCAAATCTCACATCCATACATGACCACTGGAAAACCGTAGCCTTGACTAGATGGACCTTTGTTGGCAAAGTAATGTCTCTGCTTTTCAATATGCTATATGGGTTGATCATAATCCTCCTTTCAAGGAGTAAGCATCTTTTAATTTCATGGCTTCAGTCACCATCTGCAGTGATTTTGGAGCCCAAAAAAATAAAGTCTGACACTGTTTCCACTGTTTCCCCACCTATTTCCCATGAAGTGATGGGACCAGATGCCATGATCTTTGTTTTCTGAATGTTGAGCTTTAAGCGAGCTTTTTCACTCTCCTCTTTTACTTTCATCAAGAGGCTTTTGAGTTCCTCTTCACTTTCTGCCATAAGGGTGGTGTCATCTGCATGTCTGACGTTATTGATATTTCTCTCAGCAATCTTCATTCCAGCTTGCACTTCTTCAAGCCCAGTTTTTCTCATGATGTAATCTGCATAGAATTTAAATAAGCAGGGTGACAATATGCAGCCTTGACGTACTCCTTTTCCTATTTGGAACCAGTCTGTTGTTCCATGTCCAGTTTTAACTGTTGCTTCCTCACCTGCATATAGGTTTCTCAAGAGGCAGGTCAGGTGGTCTGGTATTCCCATCTCTTTCAGAATTTTCCACAGTTTATTGTGATCCACACAGTCAAAGGCTTTGGCATATGCAATAAAACAGAAACAAATTTTTTTTCTGGAACTCTCTTGTTTTTTCCATGATCCAGCGGATGTTGACAATTTGATCTCTGATTCCTCTGCCTTTTCTAAAACCAGTTGGAACATCTGGAAGTTCACGGTTCTTGTATTGCTGAAGCCTGGCTTGGAGAATTTTGAGCATTACTTTACTAGCGTGTGAGATGAGTGCAATTGGGCAGTAGTTTGAGCATTCTTTGGCATTGCCTATCTTTGAGATTGGAATGAAAACTGACTTTTTCCAGTCCTGTGGCCACTGCTGAGTTTTCCAAATTTGCTGGCATATTCAGCACAGCTCTTTCACAGCATCATCTTTTTGGATTTGCAATAGCTCAACTGGAATTCCATCACCTCCACTAGCTTTGTTCCTAGCGATGCTTCCTAAGGTCCACTTGACTTCGCATTCCAGGATGTCCTACTGTAGGTGAGTGATCACACCATCTTGATTATCTGGGTCTTGAAGCTCTTTTTGTACAGTTTTTCTGTGTATTCTTGCCACCTCTTCTTAACATCTTCTGCTTCTGTTAGATTCATACTATTTCTGTCCTTTATCGAGCCCATCTTCGCATGAAATGTTCCCTTGGTATCTCTAATTTTCTTGAAGAGATCTCTAGTCTTTCACATTCTGTTGTTTTCCTCTCTTTGCATTGATCGCTGAGGAAGGCTTTGTTAGCTCTCCTTGCTATTCTTTGGAACTCTTCATTCAGTTGCTTATATCTTTCCTTTTGTACTTTGCTTTTCACTTCTCTTTTTTTCACACCTTTTTGAAAGTCCTCCTCAGACTACCATTTTGCTTTTTTGCATTTCCTTTCCATGGGAATGGTCTTGATCTCTGTCTCCAGTACAATGTCACGGGCCTCATTCCATAGTTCATCAAGCACCCTATCAGATATTGTCCCTTAAATCTATTTCTTACTTCCACTGTATAATCATAAGGAATTTGATTTAGGTCATACATGAATGGTCTAGTGGTTTTCCCTACTTTCTTCAATTTAAGACTGAATTTGTCAATAAGGAGTTCATGATCTGAGCCACATTCAGCTCCCAGTATTTTTTTTGCTGACTGTATAGGGCTTCTCCATATTTGGCTGCAAAGAATATAATCAGTCTCATTTGGTGTTGACCATCTGGCGATGTCCGTGTGTAAAGTCTTCTCTTGTGTTTTTGGAAGAGGGTGTTTGCTATGACCAGTGCATTTTCTTGACAAAACTCTATTAGCCTTTGCCCTGCTTCATTCCGTATTCCAAGGCCAAATTTGCCTGTTACTCCAGGTGTTTCTTCACATACTTCTTTTGGAATCTAGTCCCATATAATGAAAAGTACATCTTTGGGGGATTTTAGTTCTAAAAGATCTTGTAGGTCTTCATAGAACCGTTCAACTTCAGCTTCTTCGTTGTTACTGTTTGGGGCATAGGCTTGGATTACCGTGATATTGAATGGTTTGCCTTGGAAAGAAACAGAGATCATTCTGTCGTTTTTGAGGCTGCATCCAAGTACTGCATTTCGGACTCTTTTGTTGACCATGATGGCTACTCCATTTCTTCTAAGGGATTCCTGCCGACAGTAGTTTTTCCTTTTGGCATTTCTTTTTCTTGAGGATGGTTTTGATCACTGCCTCCTGTACAATGTCACAAACCTTTGTCCACAGTTCTTCAGGCTCTCTGTCTATCACATCTAATCCCTTGAATCTATTTCTCACTTCCACTGTATAATGATAAGGGATTTGATTTAGGTCATATCTGAATGACCTAGTGATTTCCCCCTACTTTCTTCAATATAAGTCTGAATTTGCAATAAGGTGTTGATGATCTGAGCCAATTCAACTCCCGGTCTTGTTTTGGCTGACTGCATAGAACTTCCCCATCTTTCACTTCAAAGAATATGATCAATCTGATAATCAACTCTTACTTATCAGTTAAAAATCATTTATTTCCACTTTATTAGGATTTTTCTGGAGTTTTACCTTGTTCTTTCATTTGGAACATATTCGTTTGTCTTCTCATTTTGTTTGACTTTATCTCTTGTCTCTATGAAATTAGGGAAAATATTTATATATTCCAGTCTTGAAGGTACATCTTTTGTGGGGCAGTGTCCCAATGCATTCTGCTGTGCCCAATGGCTTTGGTGGGAGAGCTGGATCTGAGGTGATCATAGGTCACTTATTCTCCCAGGATGTACTGACAGGCACTGCCTTGGTGGGAGGTAGAGCTGGAATTGCGGGACCAGAGCTGGGGGCCAGTGTGAATGAGGGTTTCCCCCAGGCTTCATGGTAGCTGCTGCCCTGCAGGTGGAAGCCCCTCAGCCCAGGGCCCCAAGAGGTGGAACAGGAGCCCTGATTGTTTTGGTCTTCTCCCTCGCAAGGTGGCAGTTTCCACGTTATTTGGGGATCGGACCAGGCCTGTGGTACTGTAAATGCAGTTCTGAGACAGTTTTGCTTCTCTCCAGTCTGTTCAATGGCAGTCTCCGACTTACTGGGGAGCCGCACCGTTGCAGAAATGGCCAGAAATGGCCCCCTAGTGGGCGTTGGTGGGCATGCTAGGGTGTCCTGGCAGGCTAGCCAGAGCACCAGAAGTTTTGAGTCTACTGCTTCTGTGCTAGACTGGGAACAATTGAGCCTGTATGTTTTCTTCCAAGGTGGAGTCTCCAATTTTCACACAGCCCCCTAGTGAGTCTTACTGTTTTCAAACCAGCTAATGAGACTTGTCTTCCCAGTCTGATCCCAGGGTTACTGAATTGTTGGGCTTGGACAACCCTTATGTCTTTGGGGGAATCTTGGAGTCACTGATTTCCCTCCTCCTCCGCCAGGTGTGAGCATCCCAACTAGACTGTTTCTTCTTCCTTTTTACTAGACACCATGTGGTTCTTTATAACCTTCGTTGTAGAGGAGCCATCTCCTCATCTTTAGATTGTCCTCTGAGAAAATTGTTCTGTAGTTGTTTTGATGTCTTCATGGGGAAAGTGAGCTCAAGATCCTCCTGCTCTGCCATCTTGATCCCACCTCAAGGTGCCCTTTTTTATTTTCACCTCGTTTAGATTCTGTGATATTGCTGTGGACTTAATTTTTGAAATTCAGAGCATCCAGTAGCTGTGCTGGAGAAAGCTGTCAACTTTGGAGCACTCTTTTCTCTAACTCCCACATTTCAGGGAGATAATAATCAGAAAGTGAAGATTTGTGTGTCCTAGTTTGTTGGGGAATAACCATGTAGAAAAGATGGCATCTTTATCCAATGTTTCCCAGTAGGAAAAATAAAAATAAAAAGAAATGAAATAAACTTTGTATCTAGAGGTAAGTTGAAAGTTGCAGAATTGGTCACAAACTAAGGGGCAATGCCTTCCTGATCATTAGAATTGTTTAACAATGGAAAGGAATCTTCTATGAAGTAGTGATTCAAAAGTTTTCAAGAAGAGATCAGATTTCAAGAAGGGATCAGTTTTCAAGAAGAGATCAGAGTGTAGACACAAGGACTTTTATACAGTCTGAGAGGCTGGGCTGCTCCCTAGATATAATATGTTCACTATTTCAAGTTGAGTGACAAAAATAGATTACTTTACTAATCTATTTGCAAATTAATTGTAGCTTAGGGTCAACAGGGTTTGGTTACTAAGTAGCAGCTCAGAGCCACATTAATTTGATTAAAGAACATATGTTCCTTTTTGCAATCTCTTTTCTTCACATGTTGTTCACTGGTATGTCAAAACATGCCAATGTCATGATTAAAAATTCACTCACTTAGCACACACTCATGTCTTTGATTTAAAAAAAAAAAAAAAAGCCCTGTAGCTTTTTAAATTTTTTATACCTATCATCCCATGAGTCATTCTCTATAGAGGAACAGTACCATCACGTGCATTGGCAATTTTGCATACGTCTACATAGACTTTGCAGGCAAGGATGAATGACAGTCTAATCCACATCTTTCTGAAACTCCCTGTGATTTCTATGGACAAATACAGATGAGGACGTTGGTGAGCCCTTGCCACAGGGTTGTTTCTCACCTTCCTACCTTGGGGAAAGTGTCACAACATCGTCTCTATTTCATGTCCCTAATTTCAGTTGAGCACAGGACTTTGTACCATGTCCTCTTTCAGGGTACAACTGCAGGCTTTAATTACCCTGGAATTAGAGTTTAGAGTTGATTTTTCAGAGTTGGAGTAATCCTCTGCCCATTTTATGGCCCGTTCTGTTTGGTATCTTCCTGTGGGACTTAGGAGGTGGGGTGATGACCCCACGATGATCCTGCTGTTGCTATAAGTAATAAACGGTCCCAGCAGCTGGTAGGTGCCATGTTGCTCCCTAGGGACTGCTTTCTCACTTCATAGTTTATATTCAGGGAAAGACTTATCCTGGGTCTAGCCCCTCATCTGTCTGCTTGGGCATGATAACCAGGCTGGAATTTAAATTGCTCTGACAAACAATATCCACATTTGATGTGTTCCATTCCCACTAGGATATTCTGTATATCTTTCTGGTCTTCAGCTACATTTGGAGGAAATGACAGTGCCTCTCCTGACATCTGAGTTACTGCCTGGTACTCAAGCATATACAAGTGGAAATGACCTCTCTTTCCCATCTGAGCTCCATCTTGAGTGAAACAAACTTTGCTATTGAATTTTGTGTCCATTTATTTTCTGGTCTCTCTTCCTTCCTGTTATAAGGGCATAATAGTTCTTATATGTCTTTGAAATTGTTGCATCATGAAGAATTTAGAAGTATACCACAGAATTTAAATTATCTAACAGTATATAATATCTGCAAATATTAGACCTTTCAGATTCTATATTTTGATAAGGTTAAAAGACTAATACATCTTCCTTGATAGTTATTTCATTGTTCTTTCTGAATCCATTGAATGTGCAAAAAGTATTAAAGATGACCATTTTGCTCTAATCATGACATTTGTAGTTGACAGTAAAATGGACGGTATATCATGGCAGACAGGCTGTTCTGGAAACACCTTCACAGGTGTGAAAAATAATAATACCCTAAAACTCTGTTTTTACCTAACACAAAATCACTGTAGCAACTCTTCTAAGAATATCATCATATGTTTATTAAAAATATATCTCTTATAATTAAAAGTTATATATTATATATCTATTTACTGTATATATATATATACATATATATGCACATTAGTACAAAATGTAAACATCATACCTAATCATTGTATCAATTATATAAAATGGTTAGCTAAATTAAATGATAGATATTCAACCATTACATGATGCCTAATGTGTACATAAAATATGATATTATAAAGAAAAATACTTATAAAATAATAAAGATACTAAATACAATATGATCCAAATATATATCCATTGATATAGATAGACAAATATAGAGCAAAAGCTGTCTAGAAATTTACCTAGAGGTTTCTAGCTATTAACTGTGCTATCTTGAGGAAACGGTACTAAAAACAGTGCTTTAAATTTTTTTCTAATATTTATCTTTCTAAAGATTACCTTCTAAAACTTCTAAATACTTTCTAAAATTTACAAGCAATAAAATATTTCTACCTTCCTCTTCCTTCTCCTCTTTTTCTTCTTTTCTTCTTCTGATATACTACTCTATGAATTTTAACAAATGTGTAGATGCTGATAACTCCATTACCAAAAGAGTACAGAACAATTCCATGCTCCAAAGAACACTTTTTCTACTTCTGATCCTTGGTGACCACTAATCTGTCCTTTGTTCCTATTGGTTTGCTTTTTCCAGAATGTCAAGTAAATTGGTAATATCATTTTTGTTGTTCTTGTTTAGTTGCTAAGTTGTGTCTGACTCTTCATGACCTAATGGGCTGTTGCCCACCAGGCTCTTCAGTCCACATGATTTCCCAGGCAAGTATACTGGAGTGTGTTGCAATCTCTTTCTCCAGGGGATCTTCCCAACCCAAGGATCAAACCCATGTCTCCTGCACTGGCAGGAAGATTCTTTACCGCTGACCCACCAGCGAAGCCCAGCATCATTTTTACTTCTATCTTAATTGTTTTCTTATTATTTCATATTAAGAAATGAGATTACAACAGAATTGATTATCTACAAAATGATTAATTTTTAAAAAGTGGTTACTAGATTCAGAACTGCTTATTCAATGTGTATGTCATTTGATTGTTTCATACATATTTTAAATTACTTTACAGGAATTCAGCATTAACATTTGCCTCTACTATTAGTATACAAGGGTGCTCATCTTAAAAAAAAAAATGCTTCATTATCATGGATTGGAAACGTGACAGGTAAAAATTACATTTTACTCACTTGATACTTTTGAACTCTGGCGCTGGAGAAGACTCTTGAGAGTCCCTTGGCCTGCAAGATCAAACCAGTCAATTCTAAAGGAAACCCACTCTGAATATTTATTGGAAGGACTGATGCTGAAGCTCCAATAATTTGGCCACCTGATGCAAAGAGTTGATTCATGGGAAAAGACCTCGATGTTGGGAAAGATTGAGGGCAAGAGGACAAGGAAGGAAACAACAGAGGATGAGATAGTTGGATGGCATCACTGATTCAATGGACATGAATTTGAGCAAACTCTGGGAGATGGTAAAGGACAGGGGAGCCTTGCATGCTGCAGTTCATGACCTCTCTTATATATATATATATATATATAAATTATTTTTTTTTTCCAGACAGGCACTGTGACCAGGCCTAAATGATGAATCATAATTGGCTTAAGACAGTCATGACTGTATTAACTACTTTCCCAACTTCTCTTGGAACAGGGTAGTTGAGTGACAGTTAGAACTGCCAAGTAAAGTATAGGATGTCCAGTTAAATTTGAATCTAAAATAAATAATTACTAATTTTTATATCAATCCCAAATATTACATTGGACATGCTTATAGGAAACATTAGTCATAATTCATCTGAAATCCCAATTTGACTGTGTGCCTTATCATTTTATTTGTGAAATCTTCTGTAGACCTACACCTATTTCTAGCCAATGAAACCTAACAGAAAGTTTGTTGCAAGGATTTCTGGGAAAGTTTTGCTTTTGTAAAAAATGTTCACATAAACCGGGTCCTTCCTTTTGCCTCATTCCTCAAGGTAGATCAAATGACATTTAATAGCCATCTCATGAGGGATGTCACCACCACAAGATTTAGTAATGAAAGACACAAACTGAGGAAGCATTTTGAAAGCTGCCTGAAGCTGGATCTCTGGCATCAGATACACTGGAGACTTGTTCCAATTTTTTTTTTTCTTCACAAGAAAAACAGCTCCTACTTAGTGAACCTACTGTAAATTATTATTATTTTAATTTTATGCTGAATGCAGTTCCAGTGGTCATATATTCTTTGAGGACTATTTATTTCTGTTTATATACCAAAACTGATTTGCTTATATGATAATAAATACAACCACTCATTCATTCAGTGACCTCATTGTAAGCACCAACTTTATGTTTGGGAAGCACTGATTCACTATAGCACTTTCTCAACCTCTGCCAGTTATTTTCCAGAATGGTGCAAAGTAAAGAAAATTGATGAAGTTAAAAGCATGCATCAAATTCTTCAAAAAACATTATCCACATACCAGATTCAATATTTGGATTAGGGATCAGAGAATAGGGAGTTTATAATATATCTTCCTATCTTTGTTTATTTACCATGGCTCTTTGACATGAACTAAAAAACATGTAGTCTCTGGTAATTCTTTCAATCCAATATTTGATCTTTTAATGGGTGAAAATTCTTCCTAAATTCTGGGGATAGGCCCTCAGCCATGGTGTTTGGTGGTGTGACATTTTCTCACTCACCATTTTGAGTGCCATCTCACAGTTTAATTGGTAATTCAAGATAAACTGTCTCAGGAGAAATTAGGCAATGTTATTTAAAAGTTGACTTTTCTATTCTTAGATAACTTGACACAGTAGTACACTAGTCATTACTCTGTTGCTGATGAATTTTGCGTCCACGTTTTAGTGAAAGTTAACTCTTTCTAGGACGTTTTCTGATTGTCATGGGCATTGTGCCCTGCTCTGTGCTGAGGGAAGAGTGCCAGAAATCATGAAACTAGCACAGTCAATTGGCCTCAATCCCACCAGATAATCTTGCAAAAGATAAATCTAGGTACTAATTTAATTAATATTTAAAAATTATATTCAAAATTAATTTTATATTTATCTTAAAAGTATATAAGAATGCCAACTACTTACAAGACAATCAATAAACTCTCTAGTAACTGAGCGACATTAATGTCAAATTAATATACTGATATTTACACCATGTTGATTACATGAAGAATTGGTTTCTGATGAAATATAATAATTACTTGTCACATATTTGGTGATTGCAAACCTATATTTAGCTTTTCAGTGCCTACTCATTAAAAAGATACATCTTTTTCAAGTGAGGCTACTCAAGTTTATTTTGTTAATGATAGTATACATGGCTTAAAAGCATAAAGTGTGTGGTAGGCTGACTAATGACATCCCCCACATATAACTGTACTGAGGGAAGAATTTACCAATCCTTGAAATCTGTGAGTATTCCTTTTCATGGCAGCAGGGACTTGGCAGATATGGTCAAGATGAAGCCCTTGAGAGAGATGATACTGCCTTATCCAGGGAGATCTGATATAATCACAGGGGTTCCTATAAGAAGAAAATGAGGGATCAGAAGGACAGAGGTGATGTGAAAACAGAGCAGAGATTTGAGATGCTACACTTACTTATAGCTTTGAAGACAAAGGAAGGGGTGGCCAGGTAATGCAATGGGTGTAGCCATAAAAGCTAGAAAGAAAGTAATTTTGCAACAACAGAAAATAGTAGAAATCTGTTCCCATCAGGTTCCAACTATATGAATAATGCTTGTAATTTTTCTTTACCTTTTCATCTGCTGATAGACACGTAGTCTGTTTCCATGCCTTGGTTATTGTAAACAATGATGCAATGAACATGGAGGTGTAGATATCTCTGAAACAGTGATTCATTTTCTTCAGATATTTACCCAGAAGCAGAATTGCTGGATCATATAGTAGTTCTATTTTTATTTTGGGAGGGGAAACTCTATACTGTTTTTTATAGTGGTTGTATCCATTTCCAATCCTACCAATAGTGCACAAATATTCCTTTTTCTCCATAACATCTCCATCTAGCACTTTACTCTTCTCTTTCTGGTAATAGTCATTCTGACAGGTATGAGGTAATTATGGTTTTTATCTGCATTCCCCTGATGATTAATGATGACTGGTGACTTTTTCTTGTACCTGGTGATTTTCTTCAAACTTGGACTTTCAGAATGATTCATATTTTATTGCATCTTGTCCCCCAGAATCTGTATCCTTCTTTTCAGGTACCTGTCGACCATTTGAGTATCTTCTTTGGAAAAATTATGTTTAGATCACTTACTCTTTAAAAAAAAAAAATTAGATTGCTTGCTTGCTTTTGAGCGGAATAATTTTCTTTTTAGATGTTAACTCCTTATCAGATATGTGGCTTGCAAATATTTTATCAGGCTGCCTTTTCATTTTGTAGATTGTGTCTTCTGTTGTGTGAAGCTTTTAAGTTTGATATAGTCCTGAATGTTGATTTTTGCTTTTATTGTTTGTGTTTTTGGTGTCATAGCCATAAAAATCATAGCCAAGATTAATGTCAATGAATTCTCCCCTATGGTTTAGTATACAGTTTAAGGGCTTCACTATTTGATTCATTTTGAATTAATTTTTGTGTCTGATGTAAGACTGGGACCCAGTTTCTTTATTTTTCATGTAAATATTCAGTTTTCCCAACAGCATTTACTGAAGATATTATCTTTGCTTCATTGAGTTTTCTTGGCTCACTTGTCAAATATTGGTTGACAATACATGTACAAGTTTATTTCTGGACTCTCAATTCTATTCCCTTGGTCTGTGTGTTAGTTTTTATTCCAATACCACACTGTGTTGATTACTATAGCTTTGTGAACATAGTTTGAAATCAGAAAGTGTCATACCGCTGGCTTTATTCTTCTTTCTTAATACTGTTTTGCTCTTTGAGTTCTTTTATGGTTCCTTACACAATTAAGAATTGTGTTCTTTATTTCTATTTCTGTGAAAACTGCTATTGAAATCTTGGTAAGAAATGCATTGAATCTCTAAATGGTTTGGGGTAGTGCATTTTAATAACATTAATTCTTTCAACCCACAAAATTGTATATATTTCCATTTATTTGTGATTTATTCAATGTATTTCATCAGCATTTTATAATTTTCAGTATACAGATCTTTTATCTCTTGACTTTTTTCCAAATATTTTATTGATTTGAATGGTATTATAAATGAGATTATTTTCTTTATTTCTTTTTCAGATAGATCTTTGTTAGTGTATAGAAATGTCACTGTTTTGTGTGCTGATTTTGCATTCTGCAACATTTCTGAATTTATTGATTAGTTCTAACAGTTTTTTGACAGAATATTTAAGATTTTCTTTATATAGGATTATGTCATCTGAAACCAATGTCTCTGTACACTTCACTTTCTTTTGCCTATTTAATCCTTTCTTTTTGTTCAGATGCCTTTCACACATTTTTCATGTCTAGTTGCTCTGGCTGGGACTTCCAGTTTCAAGTGAGTAGGAAGAGGGAGAGTTGGCACCCCTGTCTTGTTCCTGATCTTACATGAAAATCTTTCAACTTTTATTACCAAGTTTTATGTTAGTCATGGGCTTGTCATTTGACCTTCCTGCCTTTTAGACATAAGAGATGACACATTCTCCTTCAAGACTAATTTTATTTAAATTTAATTCTTGTCACTTTCATCCAAATTGTCTGACAAATGAACCCTTCCATTTTTATACTGTTTTTCAGCCTACTCTGGTTAATCACTCATATTTTCAATATTTCTGTGACTTAAAGAAGCTTTCCCTCAGTCTAAAATTCACTTTCTTGAAATATATCCCATTGCCTTCAAACATCTAAACATCTTATGATACAATTTTAATATCAAAATATTTCTTAAATTAATGTCATCAAAATCTCATAGCTGGTGATCCTTTCCAAATCTTGACTTGCAGAAATATATTCCATCCTGCATCTTTATATCTCATACTCTTCAGAATCTGTATCCTTCTTATTTTTATTCAATTATCTCCCAAAAAGATTCTCAAAAATCGTATTAATATTAAGATGTAAGTTAATGATTATAAGTTATTGTGTTATTAGGAAAGTGGTGTTTTTAGATTTTAAATGATTCAAATAATAAGCATAGGCTATTAAGTACTAAAAGTAGAAGTTTATGTATTAGCTAGAAATGAAGTGTCATAGATTTCTAGGGTATCATATCATGATTGGATTTCTTAAATTACTTCTGGTATGAAATAAACAAATTACCATATTTTTAGTTATCTACACAAATTACTGTATTTTAGGTGTCTTGAAGATAAAAGACTAGATAAACTCAGAGATATCTGAAATGTTTGCAGATGTTTAAGAATCACAACTGAATCAATGTATGTGTTAATGATTTTATATTCTTATGGTTATCTTTCTAAAACACTCATGTGCATGACAATCCTCAACCTTATATTTTTAAATGGACTTCTGGCTTTAAGATGAAAAAAAATAAAGACATCTCTCTTTCTCTCTTTTTTTTTTTCCTGCCTGAATCTAGCAGGAAACAAGAGGAATGAGAAAGAGAAATGGAAATTATGAGGATGCCTGCTTAACAAGTATGTGTGCTGGTGCAAAGGTAAAGGGCTATACTGAAGACAAGGTCAATATTCCCTTACTCTCAAAAGCACACTCATTTCAGTAGTGAGAACAGTGGTGGAAACTTCTCTCACATTTATTAATATTTCATGCTAGGAGATTGCAAGAGGGCTGAAGTGATTAAAGAAATCCACCATTGGTGCACTGAATGCCAGGTTGTAAGGAACCTGTGAGTGGGAAGCAGTTTCAGCTACAGGAGAGTGTGTGGGGAAAAGGTGAATTACATACATTTTGAAAGTCAGGTAAGAGGTGTGAGTGTGTCCGAATGCATGAAGGTACCTGTCAAAAAGCCGAGGGTTATGTAATCAATGGCGTACTGTGGGACAATGGGATCTGAGGTGGAAGGGAGCAGGTGCCTCGTGAGCACAGGAAAGATGAATTCCACTACATGAGGTACAATTATGAAGAACCACAATACTTTTTTAAAAATATAAGCCTTTCAAATATGCATAGTTCATATATAAAATATTATTTATAATATATAAATTATCATATATTATATATTATATAAATATAATTATATAGTATATAAATATTATAAATTATATATTATATATAAATTATATAATACACAAATTATTTTATAGTATAAATGCTATAAAATAATTGCATTAATTGCACAAAAAATCTTGCTGGGAACTAAGACCCCACAAGTCATGTGGCCAAAAACAAACAAAAATGAAGTGAAAATTCATTTGTATGGGTCATTCTTAGCCTATAATAGATTGAATTAGAAAAAAAGTAAGATCTAAAAATAATCCTATTGTTTATATTGATCTAGCTGATACAGTTCGACTAAGCATAGAATTTACATTTCCAAGTATCCATAAAACAGTCACAGTATTTGACAAGAAATGACAAAAAATCAAAACGTTAAAAATGCTACAAACATTATGTGTTGATTATAATATAAAAATACAACAAATTAGTCAGAAAATCCTTAAGCAAATGATGAATAATTCATATACTTATGTTACTTCTCACTTCTTTCTACCTTTACTTCAAAACCTGAGTTTTAACATTTAATATTTTTAGAGGAAATTGTGTGAAAAAAACAAGGTGTAGAGTAGTGTTTCATTTTACACATTATAAAATGATACAATATGTTTAAAAAGGGAACAAAATTATATAGTTGTCCTTCTATATGCATAGCCATTTATGAAATTATATATCAGATTTGTAATTTGGGGAAAATGAACTTGGAAAATGGAGAAAAATAAGATGATATATACTTACTTTTCTGTTGAGTTTTTACCAATACTTACCTTTCTGTTGAATTTTTACCAATAAAACCCTTTATACATTTGACAAGTTCTGAAAGAGTAAAACTGTTTCAATGGTATGTAGATACCTGTCATAAGGGCAAACATACGTGGAAGGCATACAGCAAAGGATTGGCTGTTGTTCTGCTTAGTGGTACTTTAAACATTTAATTCTCATTTATATTTTTGGTATTTTATGTTTTAAGTAAAAAGCATACATCACATTTACAATTAGAAATATCAGTTATAAATTTTTTTTCCATTTTGGTAAAAAGTAACAAGGCTATCCTGAGATGGTATCCCATAGCCTCTGGGGACAGTTTTAAACACCTGAACATAACATTTAAGGCCTTTCACAGTGCCATCCCATTTTGTTTGCCTAGCATTAATTCCTGTTTTATCTGCTTCAGACACTCTGTATTTAGCAAAGATTTCTGGCTCAAATCCCCATAGTTCACTGGTAACTTCATGCCGTTTTTGATGTTGTTCTTCTGTATAAAGTAAATAATAAAGTCTTTTCTTTTACTGATGATCAGCCCCTCTCATCTTAAAGTTTCACTTAAATGTTACTTAAGTGACATTTACAAATAAAATTAATTGCTACCTCCTTTGGCTTCTTCAATAATCCTAGAATTAAATCCATATATATTATATGATACTGTGTAGTATGTGCATGTGTATAGGAAAGAGAAAGACAGTAAAAAATAATAAATGATTATTCTATTGAATCTTTGTCTCCAAACTAATAAAAAGATTGAGTTGAGATTGGACATTCTCAAATTTAAACTTTCTCAATTTATGGACAGATTTATTTGCTCTAATAGTTAGATGAAATGGTGAATCTGACTTTCTGACAGCCTGTTATTGAGTTTGTGACTGTGATGATGATGAGATTAGAAGTTTTTCTGAAATAAGCAGATGTAGAAACCTAGAACCAGGTCCTATATTTGCTGATATAGAGGGATTCAGTCCGAAAGTCCAACAAAAGTGTTTCTCAAATAAGCCACAATTACCTCTAAAAGTTTTTCATAAAAGTTAGTCTAAAATGAATTTATAATGAGTCAGCTCATTAATTTCTTCATTTTGACACCAATTTTATAAGCATAAAAAAGAGGACAAATTGTGGACAAAATTTAGAAGAATAAAAACTTTATCATGAATTTAGACAAATAACTTACTTTTGGTCATTCCAGTTAGTGCCAAAGAATATTTCATATGACTCCCATGGTGTTTTAATATAAAAACCATATGTACAATATGATGACTATAGCTAACACTGATGGATAATATACAGGAAAGTTAAGAGAGTAAATCCTAAGACTTCACAAAGAGAAATTATTTCTGTTCTTTCTTCTTTCTTTCCTTTTCATTGTAACTCTATGAGAAGATGGGTTTCAGCTGAACCTATTGGTAATCATTTTGCAATACATATAAATCAAACCCTCTAGGTGTGCATGCCTTAAGTTTTTACAGTGATATATGTCAATTTCAGTCTGACTACTTACCCTCTGATGGAGAAGGATAAGAAGCTTATGGAAGCTTCCTGATGGGAGAGACTGACTAAGGGGGAAACTGCATCTTGTTCTCATGGGCAGACCATGCTCAATAAATCAGTAATCTAATTGTCTAACTCAGTGAAACTATGAGCCATGCCATATAGGCCCACCCAAGACAGATGGGTCAGGGTGGAGAGTTCTGACACAATGTAGTCCACTGGAGAAGGGAATGGCAAACCACTTCAGTATTCTTGCTTTGAGAACCTCATGAACAGTATGAAAAGGCAAAACAATAGGACACTGAAAGATTAGCTCTCCAGGTCAGTAGGTGCCCAATATGCTACTGTAGACCAGTGGTGAAATAACTCCAGAAAGAATGAAGAGATGGAGCCAAAGCAAAAACAACACACACTTCTGGATGAGACTGGTGATGGAAGCAAGGTCCAATGCTGTTAAGAGCAATATTGCATAGGAACCTGGAATGTCAGGTTCATGAATCAAGACAAATTGGAAGTGGTCAAATAGGAGATGGCAAGAGTGAACATAGACATTTTAAGAATCAGCGAACTAAAATGGACTGTAATGGGCGAATTTAACTCAGTTGAGCATTATATCTCCTAATATGGGCAGAAATTCCTTAGAAGAAAGGGAGTAGCCATCCTAGTAAACAAAAGAGTCCGAAATGCAGTATTTGGATGCACTCTCAAAAACGACAGAATGATCTCTGTTTGTTTCCAAGGCAAACCATTCAATATCACAGTAATCCAAGTCTATGCCCCAACCAGTAATGCTGAAGAAGCTGAAGCTGAATGGTTCTATGAACAAAGCTAGTGGAGGTGATCTTCATGACTCACATAATCACGATGGTGTGATCACTCACCTAGAGCCAGGCATTCTGGAATGCGAAGTCAAGTGAGCCTTAGGAAGCATCACTATGAACAAAGCTAGTGGAAGTGATGGAATTCCAGTTGAGCTATTTCAAATCCTGAAAGATGATGCTCTGAAAGTGCTGCACCTAATATGCCAGCAAATTTGGAAAAGTCAGCAGTGGCCACAGGACTGGAAAAGATCAGTTTTCATTCCAATCCCAAAGAAATGCAATGCCAAAGAATGCTCAAAGTACCACACAATTTTACTCATCTCACACGCTAGTAAAGAAATGCTTAAAATTCTCCAAGTAAGGCTTCAAAAAATACATGAAACATGAACTTCCAGATGTTCAAGCTGGTTTTAGAAAAGGCAGAGGAACCAGAGATCAAATTGCCAACATTCATTGGATCATTGAAAAATCAAGAGAGTTCCAGAAAAACATCTATTTCTGCCTTATTGACTATGCCAAAACCTTTGACTGTGTGCAACAAACTGTGGAAAATTCTTCAAGAGATGGGAATACCAAACCATGTGACCTTCCTCTTGATAAACATGTATGCAGGTCAGGAAGCAACAGTTAGAACAGGACATGTAACAACAGACTAGTTCCAAATAAGAAAAGGAGTAAGTCAATGCTGTATATTGTCACTGTGCTTATTTAACTTATATGCAGAGTACATCATGAGAAATTGTGAGCTGGATGAAGCATAAGCTGGAATCAAGATTTCTGGGAGAGATATAATAGCCTCAGATATGCAGATGATACCACGCTTATGGCAGAAAGTGAAGAAGAATTAAAGAGCCTCTTAAAGAAAGTGAAAGAGGAGGGTGAAAAAGTTGGCTCAAAGCTCAACATTCAGGAAACTAAGATCATGGCATCTGGTCCCATCACTTCATGGCAAATAAATGGGGGAAACAGTGGAAATAGTGGCAGACTTCATTTTGGGGAACTCTAAGGTCACTTCAGATGGTAACTGCAGCCATGAAATTAAAAGACATTTACTCCTTGGGAGGAAATTATGACCAATCTAGATAGTGTATTAAAAAGCAGAGACATTAGTTTCAACAAAGGTTCATCTAGCCAAGGCTATGGTTTTTCTAGTTGTCACATATGGATGTAAGAGTTGGACCATAAAGAAAGCTGAGTGCCAAAGAACTGATGCTTTTGAACTGTGGTGTTGGAGAAGACTCTTGAGAGCCCTTGGACTGCAAGGAGATCCAACCAGTACATCTTAAAGTAAATTGGTCCTTAATATTCATTGGAAGGACTGATGCTGAAGCTGAAACTCCAATACTTTGGACAGTGATGCAAAGAACTGACTCATTTGATAAGACCCTGGTGCTTGGAAAGATTGAAGATAGGAGGAGAAGGGGATGACAGAGGTTGAGATGGTTGGATGGCATCACTGCCTCAATGGACATGGGTTTGAGTAAACTCCGCAAGTTGGTGATGGACAGGGAGGCCTGGAGTGCCGCAGTCCATGGGGTCACACAGAGTCGGAGATGACTGAGCAACTGAACTGAACTGTACTGATATGTCATTTACTTTTCAATACAACTGGGAAAAGCTGTATCATTTCTTTATTTATTAGTCAATATTTTTTTGTTTTGAGTTTATAGGAGAATTCATTTTTGAGATGTAGTCTCATTAAAATGAATAGAATTATATTTCCCAAAAGATTTTAATTGAAGTTTTAGCATGTTTAGGTTATTCTGGAATTCTGAGTGAGTCATTTGAGGTAGAGTCTAGCCCTTTGCCCTGTAAGATATCCCACTCCTGAACCTCAGCTAATCATCATAAAATAGTAAATTACTAATGTCATTTGGTGCTTGTTAATGATTTCAGAGTTGATGGTGCAATAATGGTCCCTATGTTGAGCTTCTATTTTACTTCACTCCTTTTGTGAGGAGAGGGGGTAAGTAAAAGAATATAAGACAATTATTTATGACTCAAATGCTGAGCTAAAATCTTGTGCAAAATAGGCATAGCATTAGTATTTGGTGTCTCAAATGGCAATGCATGCAGAATTGAAAGCAGATTTGATAGATTACTTAACAGCAAAGTAGTTCTGCTTTTGATTATGGTATAGTGTCTTATATGACTCATCTATTTATAGACAGAAATTAAAAACTGGGAAAAATATGTTTAAAAAATGACTATTGAAAATACTAAAGAGAAAAAAACTAAATCAGGTAGAATTTGAAGGTAGATGATTCTTGAAAAAGGGATTTTCACTCCGTGATATGTGAATTTTTATGTGACGTTTCTCATCATACAATGGTGGGGGGGGAGTAACCTGAATATAAGCAGAAATTCAGAGCTTAACTAGTTTGCAAAGGTGAGACCAGAGTTCAGCCTTACCAGAGAAATTATTTTGTCAGGGAGCTTTTGGTAAAGAGTATTCATGGAAAAGATGGCGTCAAAAGGAGTACTTTGCCTCCCTTCTTGGTTCTTCCATAAACTATATATTTGGAGCAGGTGCTCTGCAGATAGCAATAGATGGAAAGTTAAACACATCATACAGAGATTTTACCTGCTTCCCCAGTGCAAAACAAAAACAAACAAACAAACAAAAACCCCTGATTTACATTCAGTCAAATTAACTACCTGATAGAACAAAACTCAACAGTCTTTGAAGGAAGCTAAATGAATTCAGAGTATCTACAATTACTATTCACAGTATCCAGTTACCAATTACCAAAACAAAATAAACATTGAACATGTGAATTAGAAGGAAAATAAGGCAAGTAGATAAGAGAAAAAATAATCAAGAGCAATCAAACCTGAAATTACACAAATATTGAAGCTGAAGTTAAGAAATAAGACCGTCAAAACAGAAATTATGAAAATGTTTGAACTTAAAGAGAGTTACTGTGGTAAGAAGTAAACAAATGGAGAATCTCAACTGAGAAACATAAAACACTAAAACAGCTAGTAGAAATTGCAAAACTAAAAAGTAAAGTATGTAAAATGAAACAAGATCTTCCTCAATGGCCTGGTGGAAATGGAAACAAAAGGTGGTGAATGAGTGTGAAAATACAGCAATAGAAATTATCCTTCCTGAAGGATAGAAAGGAAAATGCAAGATTTTTAACAGTGGATAGAGCCTCAGTGACCAGTCAGGCAACAAAGAGCAGTAAAACATATGTGCAAATATGGCTCCCAAAACAAGAGAGAAATACAGAGAGGGGAGGGGAGATGAAGAGAGAGGAGGGAAGGGGAAGGTAGGGGAGGAAAGAATATCAAATGAGACAAAATGTTGCCAGTTCATCAATTGGAATTCAGGTTATTTAGGACTTTCTTGTTCTGTTTTTGCAATTTTTCCATAAATTTGAAATTACTTAAAAAGGTAAAACAACTAAAAGCAAAAAAAAAAAAAAAATGCTGTTTTATTTCCTTTTTTTAAATTAAATCACAGTTTAAAAGCTTATTCACCTCTATAATAAGTCAACATCTTTGGGCTGTTAAATAAGACACTTTAGAATGAATTAAATTAGAGTATTTACAGTAATGGTTAAAAATTCAATTAAGAAAAAATCTAACATATATATAATGCATGATGGCAGAGCTAATGATTTGCATCCATAACAATAATCAGAGAGAGATTAATCTTTCATAGAGAGAGACTAATCTTACCATAGCTTAATTTTCAAAGGCAGAATAATACTGACAATAAATACAAAAATGTAATTGTCTTAGAAATGCATTCTGAAAAATTAACTGCATTTGCTAATTAATCTGTAATGCAGAATTCTGTTCTATTGAGAGAGTATTAAATAAATACAGTTTTTTTTGTGGGTTAACGACCTAAGCATTTATTTTTGCAGATTCCCTGATGGCTCAGAGGTTAAAGCGCATGCCTGCAATGCAGGAGACCTGGGTTCAATCCCTGGGTCAGGAAGATCCCCTGGAGAAGGAAATGGCAACCCACTCGAGTATTCTTGCCTGGAGAATCCCATAGACAAAGGAGCCTGGTGGGCTACAGTCCATGGGGTCACAAAGAGTCGGACACGACTGAGCGACTTCACTTTGCTAGAATCTGGATAATTTTGAAGAGAATCAAGAATCTGAATTTGGGTTGGATTGCTTAAGGATATTGCAAAGCAGAGCCTTTGTTTTCCTTGAAGTTTACACGTTATGTGGAGTCATATTCTCTCATATCTGCCTTTACATACTTACAACTGGAGAGTAAACGACCAGAAAGTTAAGCTGTTCTGATATAGAAAAATGATCTTCTTGAAATTAGCAGATTTAATTTCTCTGAGAGCATTTTAAAGCAAATGAAGACCTACAAAGTGTTAATAATATTTTTCTCTAATTTAGGCAACTGCATTGTCAAAAGAATGTTTTCTTATTGATATATAAAGTATGTTTAAGATTATAAGTAATTTATAAATTTAAGATAGTGATATGAAAGCTGTAGTAGTAATTTATACATTAATGCTAATAGGTTTATTAGCTTAAATTTTCATATGATTATATGTAATTCAAAACAGCAGTCTATATAAGAATGCATGTGAACAGTGCAGAAAATAATTTACAATGTAACATTATGAGTTTTACCTAGTTTATCCACTTTTTAATCTATTTTGAATTATACAAATTATAACCAAATATGTACTTGTTCTAAATGTCAAATTGTACAGAAAATATAGAACAGAAAGTCTGCCTTCACTGTAGCTTGCATCTACTTTGTATTCTTCTCTAGATATAAAATTGTTAGGGCTTCCCAGGTGGCGCTAGTGGTAAAGAACTGGACTGCCAATGCAGGAGGCGTAAGACATGTGGGTTTGATCCTTAGGTTGGGAAGACGCCCTGGACTAGGCCATGGCAACCCATGCCAGCATTCTTGCCTGAACAATCCCATAATAGTGGAGCCTGGCAGGCTACAGTCCATGGGCTACAAAGAGTGGACAGTAGGTAAGTCACTTCAGTCACTAAGTCCAACTTAGTGACCTCATGAATCACAGCACGCTGAGCCTCCCAGTCCATCACTAGCTCCCAGAGTCTACACAAACCCATGTCCACTGAGTTGATGATGCTATCCAGCCATCTCATCCTCTGTCATCCCCTTCTCCTCCTGCTGGCAATCCTTCTCAGCATTAGGGTCTTTTCCAATGAGTCAACTTTTGGCATGAGGTGGCCAAAATATTGAAGGTTCAGCATCAACATCAGTCCTTCCAATGAACACCCAGGACTGATTTCCTTTAGGATGGACTGGTTGGATATTCTTGCAGTCCAAGGGACACTCAAGAGTCTTCTCCAGCACCACAATTCGAAAGCATCAATTCTTTGGTGCTCAGCTTTCTCCACAGCCCGACTCTCACATACATGACCACTGGAAAAAACTATACCCTTGACTAGACAGACCTTTAGTAGCAAAGTAATATCTCTGCTTTTAAATATGCTGTCTAGGTTGGTTATAACTTTCTTTCCAAGGAGTAACCGTCTTTTAATTTCATGGCTGCAGTCACCATCTGCAGTGATTTTGGAGCCCTCAAAAATAAAGTCTGACACGGTTTCCCCATCTATTTCCCATGAAGTGATGGGAACAGATGCCATGATCTTAGTTTGCTAAATGTTGAGCTTTAAGTCAACTTTTTCACTCTCCTCCTCCACTTTCATTAAGAGGCTTTTTAGTTCCTCTTCACTTTCTGCCATAAGGGTGGTGTCATCTGCATATCTGAGGTTATTGATATTTCTCCCAGCAATCTTGATTACAGCTTGCGCTTCTTCCAGCCCAGCATTTCTCATAATGTACTCTGCATAGAAGTTAAATAAGCAGGGTGACAATATACAGCCTTGACATACTCCTTTTCCTATGTGGAACCAATCTGTTGCTCCATGTCCAGCTCTAACTGTTGCTTCCTGACCTGCATATAGGTTTCTCAAGAGGCAGGTCATGTGGTCTGGTATTCCCATATTTTTTCAGAATTTTCCACAATTTATTGTGATCCACGCAGTCAACGGGTTTGGCATAGTCAATAAAACAGAAATAGATGTCTTTCTGGGACTCTCTTGCTTTTTTGATGATCCGATGAATGTTGGCAATTTGATCTCTGGTTCCTCTGCCTTTCTAAAACCAGCTTGAACATCTGGAAGTTCATGCTTCATGTATTGCTGAAGCCTGGCTTAGAGAATTTTGAGCATTAGTTTACTAGCTTGTGAGATGAGTGAAATTGTGCAGTAATTTGAGAATTCTTTGGCATTGTCTTTCTTTGAGATTGGAATGAAACCTGACATTTTCCAGTCCTGTGGCCACTGCTGAGTTTTCCAAATTTGCTGTCATATTGAGTGCAGTACTTTCACAGCATCATCTTTCAGGATTTGAAATAGCTCAGCTGGAATTCCTTCACTTCCACTAGCTTTGTTCATAGTGATGCTTTCTAACACCCACTGGACTTCACATTCCAGGATGTCTGGCTCTAGGTGAGTGGTCACTCCATCAGGATTATCTGGGTCATGAAGATCTTTTTGTATAGATCTTTTGTGTATTCTTGCCACCTCTTCTTAATATTTTCTGCTTCTGTTAGATCCAGACCATTCCTGTCCTTTATTGAGCCCATCTTTGCATGAAATGTTCCTTTGGTATCTCTAATTTTCTTGAAGAGATCTCTAGTCTTTCCCATTCTTTCCTCTATTTGTTTGCATTGATCCCTGAGGAAGGTTTTTTTTAAATCTCTCCTTACTATTCTTTGGAACTCTGCATTCAGATCCTTATATCTTTCCTTTTCTCCTTTTTTTTTCGTTTCTCTCTCTTTTATTTATTTATTTATTTTTTACAGCTAATTGTCCCCAGACAGCCATTTTGCTTTTTTGCATTTCTTTCCATGGGGATGGTCTTAATCTCTGTCTCCTATACAATGTCATGAACCTCCAAACACAGTTCATCAGGCACTCTGTCGATCAGATCTAGTCCCTTAAATCTATTTCTCACTTCCACTGTATAATCATAAGGGATTTGATTTAGGTCATACCTGAATGATCTTGTGGTTTTCCTACTTTCTTCAATTTAAGTCTGAATTTGGCAATAAGGACTTCATGATCTGAGCCACAGTAAAATCTTGGTCTTGTTTTTGCTGACTGTATAGAGCGTCTCCATCTTTGGCTGCAAAGAATTTAATCAGTTTGACTTTGGTGTTGACCATCTGTGGTGTCCATGTGTTGAGTTTTCTATTGTGTTGTTGGAAGAGGGTGTTTGCCATGACCGGTGCCTTCTCTTGGCAAAACTCTATTAGCCTTTGCCCTGCTTCATTCTGTACTCCAAGGCCAAATTTGCCTGTTGCTCCAGGTGTTTTCTGACTTCCTACATTTGTATTCCAGTCCCCTATAATGAAAAGGACAACTTTTTTGGGGTGTTGATTCTAAAAGGTCTTGTAGGTCTTCATAGAACCATTCAACTTCAGCTTCTTCAGCGTTACTAGTTGGGGCATAGGCTTGGATTACCATGATATTGAATGGTTTGCCTTAGAAACGAACAGGGATCATTCTATTATTTTTGAGATTGCATCTAAGTACTGCATTTCAGACTCTTTTGTTGACCATGATGGCTACTTCATTTCTTCTAAGGGATTCCTGCCCACAGTGGTAGATATAATGGTCATCTGAGTTAAATTCACCCATTCCAGTCCATCTTAGTTTGCTGATTCCTAGAATGTTGTTCATTCTTGCCATCTCCTATTTGACTACTTCCAATTTGCAATTCATGGAAAATTGGAATTTCCAATTTCCAATTCATGGACCTAACATACCAGGTTCCTATGCAATATTGTTATTTCCAGCATTGGACCCAGCTTCTATCACCAATCACACCCACAACTGGGTATTGTTTTTGCTTTGGCTCCATCCCTTCATTCCTTCTGGAGTTATTTCTCCCCTGATCTCCAGTAGCATATTGGGCACCTACCGACCTGGGGAGTTCATCTTTCAGAGTCCTATCTTTTTGCCTTTTTGATACTCTTAATGGGGTTCTCAAGGTAAGAATACTGAAGTGGTTTGCCATTCCCTTCTCCAGTGGACAAGATGGAAACAACAGCACACTCAGAAACATTATTAATGGCTTTGATTTTGTTTTTACAGACCTAAATCATTTTAAGCTTCTATTCATGAATATATATGCATTTCTATTCACATATTTCCCCCTAATGAAACTACTATGTATTATGTGAAACTTACCTTTCAACTTATATTATACCCAAGCCATACATATCCTAACATCCATGAAATAATTCCATGTCTCTATGCCTTGCTTTGAAATTACTGCTCAGTATTACACTGTACATATACAATGTTTGTAATCATTCCTCACTGAGGGAAATATTAATTACATACAATTTTAACTACTACACATTTGAAAGCAATGATATTATTGCTCATATATCTTTGAATCCAGGTGAACATGGAATGATCCAGGGCAAAGACTAATAGAATTTTGGCAAGAAAATGCACTGGTCATAGCAAACACTCTCTTACAACAACACAAGCAAAGACTCTACACATGGACATCACCAGATGGTCAACACTGAAATCAGATTGATTATATTCTTGCAGCCAAAGATTGAGAAGCTCTATACAGTCAACAAAAACAAGCCCAAGAGCTGACTGTGGCTCAGATCATGAACTCCTTATTACCAAATTCAGACTTAAATTGAAGAAAGTAGGGAAAACTGCTAAACCATTCAGGTATGACCTAAATCAAATCCCTTATGATTATACAGTGGAAGTGAGAAATAGATTTAAGGGCCTAGATCTGATAGATAGAGTGCCTGATGAACTACGGAGTGAGGTTCGTGACATTGTACAGGAGACAGGGATCTAGACTATCCCCATGGAAAAGAAATGCAAAAAGGCAAAATAGCTGTCTAGGGAGGCCTTACAAATAGCTGTGAAAAGAAGAGAGGTGAAAAACAAAGGAGAAAGGAAAGATATAAACATCTGAATGCAGAGTTCCAAAGAATAGCAAGGAGAGCTAAGAAAGCCTTCTTCAGCGATCAATGCAAAGAAATAGAGAAAAAGAACAGAATGGGAAAGACTAGAGATCGCTTCAAGAAAATTAGAGATGCCAAAGGAACATTTCATGCAAAGATGGGCTTGATAAGGGACAGAAATGATATAGACCTAACAGAAGCAGAAGATATTAAGAAGAGGTGGCAAGAATACACAGAAGAACTGCACAAAAAAAGATCTTCATGACCCAGATAATCATGATGGTGTGATCACTCATCTAGAGCCAGACATCCTGGAATGTGAAGTCAAGTGGGCCTTAGAAAGCATCATTACGAACAAAGCTAGTGGAGGTGATGGAATTCCAGTTGAGCTGTTTCAAATCCTGAAAGATAATGATGTGAAAGTACTGCACTCAATATGCCAGCAAGTTTTGAAAACTCAGCAGTGGCCATAGGACTGGAAAAGGTCAGGTTTCATTCCAGTCTCAAAGAAAGGCAATGCCAAAGAATGCTCAAACTACCACACAATTGCACTCATCTCACATGCTAGTAAAGTAATGCTCAAAATTCTTCAAGCCAGGCTTCAGCAATAAATGAACCGTGAACTCCCTGATGTTCAAGCTGGTTTTAGAAAAGGCAGAGGAACCAGAGATCAAATTGCCAACATCTGCTGGATCATGGAAAAAGCAAGAGAGTTTCAGAAAAGCATCTATTTTTGCTTTATTGACTATGCCACAGCCTTTGACTGTGTGTATCACAATAAACTGGAAAATTCTGAAAGAGATGGGAATACCAGACGAACTGACCTGCCTCTTGAGAATTCTGTATGCAGGTCAGGAAGCAACAGTTAGAACTGGACATGGAACAACAGACTGGTTCCAAATAGGAAAAGGAGTATGTCAAGGCTGTATATTGTCACCCTGCTTATTTAACTTCTATGAAGAATACATCATGAGAAATGCTGGACTGGAAGAAACACAAGCTGGAATCAAGATTGCTGGGAGAAATATCAATAACCTCAGATATGCAGATGACACCACCCTTATGGCAGAAAGTGAAGAGGAACTCAAAAGCCTCTTGATGAAAGTGAAAGTGGAGAGGAGAGTGAAAAAGTTGGCTTAAAGCTCAACATTCAGAAAACGAAGATCATGGCATCCCGTCCCATCACTTCATGGCAAATAGATGGGGAAACAGTGGAAACAGTGTCAGACTTTTATTTTTGAGGGCTCGAAAATCACTGCAGATGGTGACCTCAGCCATGAAATTAAAAGACACTTCTTGGGAGAAAAGTTATGACCAACCTCGATAGCATATTGAAAAGCAGAGACTTTACTTTGCCAACAAATTTCCGTCTAGTCAAGGCTATATTTTTACCTGTGGTCATGTATGGATGTGAGAGTTGAACTGTGAAGAAGGCTGAGAGCTGAAGAATTGATGCTTTTGAACTGTGGTGTTGGAGAAGACTCTCGAGAGTCTCTTGGACTGCAAGGAGATCCAACCAATCCATTCTGAAGGAGATCAGCTCTGGGATTTCTTTGAAAGGATTGATGCTAAATCTGAAGCTCCAGTACTTTGGCCACCTCATGCGAAGAGTTGACTCATTGGAAAAGACTCTGATGCTGGGAGGGATTGGGGGCCCTAGGAGAAGGGGACGACAGAGGATGAGATGGCTGGATGGCATCACTGACTCGATGGACATGAGTCTGAGTGAACTCCAGGGGTTTCGATGGACAGGGAGGCCTGGCGTGCTGCAATTCATGGGGTCGCAAAGAGTCGGACATGACTGAGCAACTGAACTGAACTGAAAACTGCATGGTCAAAGGCTTTTATGAACACTGAAAAATTGACTTCAAAAATATTATCAATTTATAATTCCCTCATTAACATCCAAGCATTCCCTTTCCAACAATGATTACATTAAAACTACTTAGTATGCTAAAAGATCAAAATAATAATATCGTATTAAATTAATTTTACCTTCCTGTGATTGAGTATTTCTATTAGTCATTTTTTTCTTTCCTAAACTTTTTGTTTTAATTTTTAGGACATCTTTACACAGCAGTGTTAACTTCGTTCTTATTGCTTTTAAAAAATTGTCTTTAGTTAGGCTTTCAATATAATTAATTTTTTTAATAAATTATATTTATGGAGCTCATGGTTTTCAATGATAAGTAAAAATAAAGGCCTAATATTTATATGTTGTCAGACATTAATAATAATGACAGACCTTGGAAAGTTGGCCATGAGATTACTTTTAGTTTGTTTCCCACAAAATCTTTACTATAGTATGCTTTTCTTACACATCTCCAGGACACTGAAAATGTGATGAGGAAGCCATGGCCTTCATAGATCCTCAGAGCTAAGGAGACCATGCAACGTAGAGGAACAGGATAGGGCCCTGATGAGACATAGATCTCGTTATCTGCTATGTCTGTTTTACTGTTTGCTCTGGTAATGAAGATATATGCTGCTATTTTCCTCTCATCTTTTGAGAGCTTTTGATTATGTCCACATCAGCTTCAAATACCATGCCATGTTGATAGACCTCTTGCCAAGTGACAAGGCCAGTTATGCTCCCGTGCAATGAGTTTTGCAATCTTGCTCTTTTCTTATTGCTGACACATTCCCAAAGTGGCACATTCAGCCTTAAGCAGCTTCTCTTGTTTTTTTCTCTTGCTTTTTTTCTGATGATAAACTTTTTTTTTCTTTTTTTCTGATGATAAATTTACTGAATCTACATTGTAAAAATATAGAAGCAAATCAATTATAAAGAAGAAAGCCACATATAACACTATAACACCTCTACTTTTATAATGTAATACTTTTTATAATCCTGAACTGAGACACTGGTCTAGGGTCATGATAGGCACCCTTAAAGCCCAGTGGAAAATCTCCAGTAGGGCAATAAGCTCTCTCAGTATGGATGAAACCGTTGTATTGGTTCCTGTGGGTTTCACTGGGCAGAGCATAGACAGGATTCTTTTCTTTTCTTTTTCTTTCTTTCTTTTTACTAGATTCCCAGTTCATTATGAAAGGATACAACTCAGGCACAGCCAGATGGGAGAGATTCAGAGGGAGAATGTGTGGGAAGGAGCCTGGCGCTCCCCTGCCTGCTCTGAGTGAGAGACTTGCACACCTCCTGGTGGTCACCAGCCAGGGAGCGCCAGAGAGATTTCATCAGACTCTCCAAGGGGCTCCAATCCACAGAAACTCATCACCATTGAGAACCAAATACACAAATACTCTCAAAGTTTCTTGTATGGGATTCATCTAACCTTGATTCTAAAGCAAACAAAATGATATAAAAAGAAAACGTATAAAAAAATGTGACTCAGGAATATAAATCCAAAAACCTTAACATATTTTTATGTGGTTAACCTAACCACATCTTAGAGTTAATTTACTCTGATAAATATTAACTCAGGAATTCAATAGGTGAGTAACAGGAAATTAGGAAATGTCATTCCCATACAAAAATGTCATCTCCACACTCATATGCAAGTATGGTAACTGAACATAAAATCTTTTGGGAATACTGTCAATAAAATGGCAACAGTCTATATTTCCACTTTTATTTAATCTAGGAAGTCTAAGCCAGTATAGTAAAACAAGGAGGAAAAAAGGATTACACTCAAGATTGCCTTCATTTGTAGATGTTTTGATTCTTTGCATATAAAATATGAAAAACACTCTAAATAAAGTATTGGAACTAATAATTGAGCAAATGGTAATTGAGTAAGCTTACTGCAGGAAATAAACAAGTATACAAAAACTAGTTGTGTTTTTATTTGCTAGAATCAAACAGGAAATATAATTGTGACAGGGTGTCACTTAGAGTATCCGGAAATAAATCTAGAATCTTCATAAGCCTGATTACATTCTTATAATACTTTGAAAATGTGAAAAATATCTATTACTGAAAGGTCACATCAAAGAAAATATATGTGTCAGGACACTCTCGATGCCTATGATTACATACATAAATATCTATACAAGATCATCATTATCAACAAGTAATAGAAGTTATCTCTCCTTACTAAGATTTCAAGTGATTTTTACTTTATTTCTTATATATTCTATTTTCTCATAAATTTGCTTTTATATGTATATCAAAATAATTTAAAACTAAAAATAGATATAACATCACTATTAAAAATGCAAAACCCAAAAAACCTGCCAGATCTTATGAAAATATATTTATCATCATATTACAGTGATTTTTTTAAACTAAAACAATTGCTATAGCTAAATGATCATTTATGACAAACAATGCAATTTACATCATTCTGAAAATAAATTTGTTCCCAAGAAAATGTGCTAATGCTACTCACCTCACTCTAAAATTGATCTGCTCTGGAAATCATTGGAGAGGATGACATATATAAGAAAAATATAGCCAAGTACTTTGTAAGCCAAACACTATGAGTTCACTGATGAGGAGAGAGTGAACATCAGAAGAACTGTCCTGAAGGAAGAGGTATTTAAGTTGGGATGCTGATAGAATTTGAAGAGTCATCTGTGAGGAATAGATAATTAATGCTTTTCAGTTAAGTTCAGTAGCTTAGTCGTGTCCGACTCTTTGTGACCCCATGAATCGCAGCACGCCAGGCCTCCCTGTCCATCACCAACTCCCGGAGTTCACTCAGACCCACGTCCATCGAGTCAGTGATGCCATCCAGACATCTCATCCTCTGTTGTCCCCTTCTCTTCCTGCCCCCAATCCCTCCCAGCATCAGAGTCTTTTCCAATGAATCAGCTCTTCACATGAGGTGGCCAAAGTACTGGAGTTTCAGCTCTAGCATCATTCCTTCCAAAGAAATCCCAGGGCTTTAGGTCCAGTCAAAGAAGAGTACAGAAAAGACAGCCAAACATGGAAACTTAGATAATCTCAACTTTAAGAAGACCAAAAGAATATACATAGAGAGAGAAAATTAGTAAAAGACTTCTTTGGAGAAGGGAAATATGTCACCATCAGAGAATGGTGTCAATTGCAAGTATAACAAAGCTTATGTGAGCCCCACCCATACTTTTAGCCATAGTCCCTGGTGTTTTGGTGGTTTAAAAAAAATCCACCTGTCAATGCAGGAGACGTGGGTTTGATCACTGGGTCTGGAAGATCCTCTGGGGGAGAAAATGACAACCTGTTCTTGCCTGAGAAATTCCATGGGCAGAGAAGCCTTGTGGGTTACTCAGTCCATGGGGTCCAAAAAGAGTTGAACAAGACTTAGTGACTAAACAACAACAACCCTTCAGTGTCTGCAGGGGGATTTTCAGGGCTATAAACTTCCACTGTAGTTACTCGACATTTGTTCATGACAGGCTGAAGTATTCATGAATTAACATTGCTCCTGGTTAAGGACCACATTAGCCCTCACTTTATAACTTGGGGGCTGGTATATAAATACCTCAGTTCTCTAATCTCTTGGATGAATGGTGATGTCTACACTGCATCCCAGAGTTTCTCCATGTTTGAGCTCTTGTTGCCTGTGTTGGCTGGCTTAACAATGCTCTGTAGTGGCTGCCTTCCCTCTCCTGCCCCAGGCCCCCAGTCTGCTGCCAGGGTTTCTTCCACTTCCACATATACCCCTTGCACTTGAATCCTTGTCTCACGGTATACTTCTGGGGGATCCGAAACCAAATCAGCAGAAAGTTGGCAAATCAACAGTAAGGACTGATGTGGGAAAAGTGCAAGGTTTAACAATTTGCAGGTCGATTGCCACAAAGGAGCTTTTTCAGATGTCAGTTTTTAAGTCTAGTGTTGAACTGTAAACTAGTCAAGTCTATAAGTGGGGAGGAAGTGGTGGAAATACAGTGTGGGATACTGTGGAAATGCCTGTAAGTGAAAAGAGGGAATTATTGGGAAAACTTCCTTGCCATTAGTCTCTGTTGAATATGATAACTCTTGCTGACTCCACAAATCAGACTACTTTCCGTCCTCTGAGGTGCATGTAATAACAAAATATATTCAATTTCCAACAGAACTTACAGCTGGTGACTGAGGCCAACTTGCAGTCAGATACTAATACTATAAACATATGGAACGAGGAGATTATGGGTGGTGAGTACGGACAGAAAGCCAGAAAAATGGGAGAACATGTGAAATCATTCTCAAAGCCTCAGAGTAGAGAGTTGGTGTTACAATAAGTGGGTCAATTTTAAAATGTAATGTTAACCAAAGACTTTGTAACAGAAATTATTCTGTAATGCAGACATGCTGCAGGTAAGGCACACTCAAAATTGAGTGAAATAGTAGCTATGAAAAATCTGAAGAGAAGCTGCTCACCCTTTTGACATAAACCAGTACACCAGTGGCCCTGCTGTAGGGATGGTTTGTTTCTCAAAATTAATAGATTTTTTTTAAAGACACAGCTGTATCTTAGACTCTTAGCAAAAATACACAAGAACTGGCTCAGTGTATCTGTAGATAAATGAAGTCACTGGATTCTGACAGATGGCTTATCTTCCTCTTTATTTTATTATTTTCAAAAATCCTCATCTGCTTTATAAACAATGTAGTTCTATTGACACACAAACTATTTTTTAAAGATGTTTAATAATTAAAATTCTTAAGACTTCCTTGGCTTATGGGAAAAAAAAAAAAAAGATTTATCCTGTAAAGAAAATTCTAGTATTTGGAGAACAATATGTAGATATTTTTCCCAGAAAAGAATGTGAATTTAGTAGTTAATGCTGTTACTGAATTTTGAGACTAGTGCTCAGAGTCACTTTTACTAAATAATGATCAGGGTTTCTTTCTTGATCCAACCACTCCTTGATGTTTAGATATAACGTTTGTTTTAAATTCTTAAGAAATGTGTTTGGGTTATTAATTTGTCATTATGCTGAAGTATCAGATATTGTTTATTTATGATTAAGCAAAAATCTGACCTTATTTTAATTTATAGTTATTAACTGGGAATGGAATATTGCAATTGGTCGGTCAAGGATGACTCTACCATGATACGTTTAAAGATACCTTCAACTCCCTGCTCCCAAACCAGAAGCAAAGCTTCACCCCATGCAATTTCCTGTCCTAGTGGATTCTCTGGTTCAAATGTTCTGTGTGCTTGGACAGTTTTGTGATGCCCTAACCTCAGTAAAGTAGAAGAGGGCAGTGCTGATTCTGAGCCATTAAAAAAGGAAAACCTTCTTAGGAAATAAGAGTAATATGATGTTGAAAACTCCAACGAGTCTTGAAGAGTAACAAAGGTCTCTGTCTTATGGCTTCAAATGTGCTTGTTGAAAAGAAATTATCTGCTATAGCATAATCCACAATCTGCATGATACAAAGCACTGAAGCCATCGATCATTGTTGATGCTTCTCCCATATCACTCTTTGAATTGTGGCTCGGGTGTTTCTACTTCCTTTTTGCAACTGATGTTTTTCCAGGCAGTCCATTGATGTGAAATCTGGTTGGCTTAAACTTATCCCATCAGAAGTAATTTGCAATAAATGTGTTGCAAATGAGACCACACTTGGAGGGGTCTCAGAGGGAAGGAGTCTACTTTATTTTTTATTTTTTTAATTTAAATTTTTATTTTTACTTTATTTTACTTTACAATACTGTATTGGTTTTGGCATACATTGACATGAATCCACCATGGGTGTACATGAGCTCCCAAACATGAACCCCCCCCCCACCTCTCACCCCACATCATCTCTCCGGATCATCCCCGTGCACCAGCCCCAAGCATCCTGCATCCTGCATCAAACATAGATTGGCGATGCATTTCTTACATGATAGTATACATGTTTCAATGCCATTTTCCCAAATCATCCCACCCTCTCCCTCTCCCTCAGAGTCCAAAAGTCCGGTATACACATCTGTGTCTCTTTTGCTGTCTCGCATACAGGGTCATCATTACCATCTTTCTAAATTCCATATATATGTGTTAGTATAATGTATTGGTGTTTTTCTTTCTGGCTTACTTCACTCTGTATAATCAGCTCCAGTTTCATCTATCTCATTAGAACTGATTTAAATGTATTCTTTTTAATGGCTGAGTAATACTCCATTGTGTATATGTACCACAGCTTTCTTATCCATTCATCTGCTGATGGACATCTATGTTGTTTCCATGTCCTGGCTATTATAAGCAGTGCTGCGATGAACATTGGGGTACATGTGTCTCTTTCTATTCTGGTTTCCTTGGTGTGTATGCCCAGCAGTGGGATTGCTGGGTCATAAGGCAGTTCTATTTGCACAGAACCTTCTCCAGGATAGATCACATCCTTGGCCATAAATCTAACCTTGATAAATTCAAAAAAATCGAAATCATTCCAAGAGTCTACTTTAAACTACAGTAAAAATAATGTGAGATGAAATAAACTTTTTCAAGATACACTTTAAGAAAATCCATCCTTTGAAATATCCATGAGGAACTTACACTCCTGAAAATTGTCTGTCTAGAACAGAGCAGTATAGCATCTTAACATTGTCCTTTTGTGATAGGCAATTGCTGATTACTGCCCCCGGATAAACACGAGGATTCTCTAAGAGAAAGTTAGTGTTCTGCAATCATGCAGTGCGGCTGAATGAGGCTGAGATTTTTGCCTTTGTGAAATGAGCCACTTTAAATTTTCTGTAAATGCTTTATATAGCCAAAATGAATAGAATATTATCTTCAGTGACTTCACACTCTCTATATATAGGATAAAATTACATCCAAGAAGATTGAGCGTGACTTACTTAGAACTCTGAGAAACATATTGGAAAAAAAATAGAAGGACATACTTAAAGCCAGTTCAGTCCTGCCCCCTTATTAGATTTAGTGCTGGCTATGAGTTTAAAATGCTTTTAAAGGAGACTCTTGTTTGTGACTTATGGGCATAGCAATGAAGAAAATGAAAACAACCAGATAAAATGAACAGATTCCAAAGAAAAATAAATACTCTTGTCACTTTAAAATGTCACTTGATTTCAGAAGTTCTATTTACCATCATTTAACAATCCAGGACTTTCCTTGTGGTTCAGCTGGTAAAAAAAATCTGCCTTCAATGGGGAACACCTGGGCTCAATTCCCAGGTTGGGAAGATTTCCTGGAGAAGGGAAAGGCTATCCACACTAGTATTCTGGCTTGCAGAATTCCATGGACCATATAGTCCATAGGGTCACAAAGACTTGGACAAAACTGAGCAACTTTTACTTTTTTTGAGATGGAAATGGCAAACCATTTCAGTATTCTTGCCTTGATACCTCAATAAACAGTATGAAAAGGCAAAATGATAGGATACTGAAAGATGAACTCCCCAGGTCGGTAGGTACCCAATATGCTACAGGAGATCAGTGGAGAAATAACTACAGAAATAATGAAGAGATGGAGGGAAAGCAAAAACAACACACAGTTGTGTACGTGACCGGTTGATGGAAGTAAAGTCCAATGCTGTAAAGAGCACTTTGTATATGAACTGGGAGTGTTAGGTCCATGAATCAAGGCAAATTCAGTTCAGTCACTATGTCATGTCTAACTTATGGTGACCCCATGGACTACAGCACACCAGGTCTCCCTGTCCATCACTAACTCCCGGAATTTACTCAAATTCATGTCCATTGAGTTGGTGATGCCATCCAACCATCTCATCCTCTGTCACCCCCTTCTCTTCCCACCTTCAATCTTTCCCAGCATCAGGGTCTTTTCAAATGAATCAGTTCTTCACATCAAGTGGCCAAAGTGTTGGAGTTTCAGCTTCAGTATCAATCTTTCCAATGAATATTCAGGTCTGATTTTCTTTCAGATGGACTGGGTGGATCTCCTTGCAGTCCAGGGGACTCGCAAGAGTCTCCTCTAACACCACAGTTCAAAAGTATCAATTCTTCAGCATTCATCTTTCTTTATAGTCTAACTCTCATCCATACATGACTACTGGAAAAACCATAGCTTTGATAGATGGACCTTTGTTGGCAAAGTACTGTCTCTTCTTTTTAATATACTGTCTAGATTGGTCATAACTTTTCTTCCAAGGAGTAAGTGTCTTTTAGTTTCATGGCTGCAATCACCAAATGAAATGATTGTGGAGTCCAAAAAGTGAAAGGCAACTTGAAAGTGGTCAAACAGGAGATGGCAAGAGCGAACATTGTCATTTCAGGAATCAACGAACTAAAAAGGACTGAGATGTTGAATTTTCTCAGATGACCATTATATGTACTACTGTGGGAAGGAATCCCTTAGAAGAAATGTAATAGCCATCAGAGTCAATAAAATAGTCCAAATGCAGTACTTGGATGCAATCTCAAAAATGACAGAATGATCTCTGTTCATTTCCAAGGCAAACCATTTAATATTGCAGTAATCCAAGTCTATGCCCCGACCAGTAATGTTGAAGAGGCTGAAGCTGAATGGTTATATGAAAACCTACAAGACATTCTGGAACTAACACCAAAAAAAAGATATCATTTTCATTATAGGGGACTGGAATGCAAAAAGAGGTAGTCTAGAGATACCTGGATTGACAGGCAAATTTGGCTATGGAGTACAAAATGAAGCAGGTCAAAGGCTAACAGAGTTTTGACAAGGGAACACACTGGTCATAGCAAACGCCCTCTTCCAACAAGACAAGAGAAAACTCTATACATGGACATCACCAGATGGTCAACACCGAAATCAGATTGATTATATCCTTTGCAGCCAAAGATGGAGAAGTTCTATACAGTCAGCAAAATCAAGACTGAGAGTTGACTGTGGCTCAGATAATGAACTCCTTATTGCCAAACTGAGAGGCAAATGGAAAAAAAGTAGTGAAAACCAACAGATAATTTAGTTATGACCTAAATCAAATCCCTTATGATAATGCAGTGGAAGTGACAAATAGATTCCAGTGATTACATTTGAGAGTCAGAGTGCCTGAAGAACAATGAATGGAACTTTGTGACATTGTACAGGAGGGAGTGATCAAGACAATTCCCAAGAAAAAGAAATGCTAAAAGGCAAAATGGCTGTCTGAGGAGGCCTTACAAATAGCTGAGAAAAGAAGGGAAGCTAAAGGGAAAGGAGAAAAGGAAAGATATATCCATCTCAATGCAGAGTTCCAAAGAATAGCAAGAAGAGACAAGAAAGCCTTCTTCAGTAATCAAAGAAAAGAAATAGAGGAAAACAATAGAATGGGAAGACTAGAGATCTCTTCAAAAAAAATTAGATATACCAAGGGAACATTTCATGCAAAGATGGGCACAATAAAAACAGAAATGCTGTGGGCCTAACAGAAGTAGAAGATATTAAGAAGAGACAGCAAGAATACCCAGAAGAACTATACCAAATGGATCTTTATGACCCAGATAACCACAATGGTGTGATCACTCCCCTAGAGCCAGACATTCTGCAATGTGAAGTCAAGAGGGCTGTAGAATCACTTAGCATCACTCCAAACAAAGCTAGTGGAGGTGATGGAATTCCAGTTGAGCGATTTCAAATCTGAAAAGATAATGCTGTGAAAGTGTTGCACTCAATATGCCAGCAAATTTGGAAATCTCAGCAGTGGCCACAGGACTGGAAAAGGTCAGTTTTCATTCCAAACTCAAAGAAGGGCAATGCCAAAGAATGTTCAAACTACAACCCAATTGCACTCATCTCACACGCTAGCAAAGGAATGCACAAAATTCTCCATGACAGGCTTCAGCAGTCTGTGAACCATGAACTTCCAGATGTTCAAGCTGGATTTAGGAAAGGCAGAGGAACCAGAGATCAAATGGCCAACATCCGTTGGATCATTGAAAAAGCAAGAGTGTTCCAGAAAACCATCTACTCTGTTCTATTATTACCCCAAAGCTTTTGACTGTGTGGATCACAACAAACTGGAAAATTCTGAAAGAGTTGCAAATATCAGACAACCTGACCTGCCTCCTGGGAAAGCTGTATGCAGGTCAAAAAGAAACAGTTAGAGTTGAATGTGGAACAACAGACTGGTTCCAAATCAGGAAAGGTGTACGTCAATGCTGTATATTGGCACTCTGCTTACTTAACTTATATATAGAGTACATCATTCAAAATGATGGGCTGAATGAAGCACAAGCTGGAATCAAGATTACTGGGAAAAATATAAAAAACCTCAGATATGCATATGATACCACCCTTATGGCAAACCACAAGAACTAAAGAGCCTCTTGATGAAAGTGAAAGAGGAGAGTGTAAAAATTATCTTAAAACTCAACATTCAGAAAACCAAGATCATGGTATCTGGTCCCATCACTTCATGGCAAGTAGATGGGGAAATAATGGAAACGGTGAGAGACTTTATTTTCTTTGGCTCCAAAATCAATTCAGATGGTGACTGCAACCATGAAATTAAGACTCTTGCTTCTTAGGAGAAAAGTTCATGTCAACATATGGCAAAACCAATACAGTATTGTAAAGTAAAATAAAGTAAAAATAAAAATTAAAAAAAAGAAAAAAATAAACTAGACAGCATATTAAAAGCAGAGACATTACTTTGCCAACAAAGGTTCGTCTAGTCAAAGCTATATATCAGCCCTGAATATTCATTGGAAGGACTGATGTTGAAGCTAAAACTCCAATACTTTGGCCATCTGATGCGAAGAGTTGACTCATCTGAAAAGACCCTGATGCTGGGAAAGACTGAGGGCAGGAGGAGAAGGGGACAATAGAGGATGAGATGGTTAGATAGCATCACTGACTCAATGGACATGAGTTTGAGTAAACTCAGGGAGTTGGTGATGGATAAGGAGGCCAGGCATGCTGCAGTCTATGGGGTCACAAAGAGTCGGACACAACTGAGTGACTGAACTGAACTAAACTGAGTCAAAGCTGTGGTTTTTCCAGTTGTCATGTATGGATGTGAGGGTTGAACATGAGGGTTGAACTATAAAGAAAGCTGACCACCAAAGAATTGATGCTTTCGAACTGTGGTGTTGGAGAAGACACTTGAGAGTCCCTTGGACTACAAGGGAATCCAAATCGTCCATCCTAAAGAAAATCATTTCTGAATATTTATTGGAAGGACTGATGCTGAAGCTGAAACTCCAATACTTTGGCTACCTGATGTGAAGATCTGATCCATTGTTAAAAAAAAAAAAAAAAAAAAAACCCTGATGCTGGGAAAGATTGAAGGCAGGAAAAGAAGAGCACGACAGAGGATGAGATGGTTAGATGACATCACCGACTTGATGGACATGAGTCTGAGTAAGTTCCAGGAGTTGGTGATGGACAGGTAGACCAGGCGTGCTGCAGTCCATGGATTCGCAATGAGTTGGACATGACTGAGTACTGAACTGAACTGAACAACCCAGAAACGAGTATGCCTTTTAAAAATACTACCAGCTTAAGCAGAAATCTTGAAAATCGATGAGATTACACTTAGGTACAAAGCCAAGATTGCAGAGCATTTTACATACTAGTTGATACTCTATCTTAGCAATACAGTCAACCATAGATTGCTTTAAGAACTATAAAAAAGTAAATTACCAAGACTTGATTTGGTTTTATTGCTGTAGCTAAGTTCCAAAACTTAAAGTTAAAATATATGCTGCTGGAGCTAATTAATACTATTAATTTGCATATTCAAGAGCCTCCCCTTCTCTCTTAAATAATAAGAGATGACTCTTCCAAAGATCGTGAGGCTGTTTAGTGAACTGGGTCAAAATTTGTGTCTCCTTTCATTTAAAAATGTTTCAAATCTTTCTTGAGCACCATATCCTAGTTTGAATTCTGTCTTATATCACTTATAGTTTCCTTCCCTAATGAATGAATGACAAGGACTATTTGGTATCAAATGACACAATTTAAACAGAAAGTAATATTTTAAAGTAATAAAAAGTTTTAGATGTGATTATATACTCATAAAATTATTCCATCATATATTTAAATACACGTGAAAGCAAGCCTAGAATACATATTTGCAGATAGCGTATAAGAAAATATCTGTAAGAAAAGACTCATAACGTATGGTGCAGGTGAATAAAAGAAAAGTATTTACTTGATACCAATATTAATTTTCCTAAACTTCAACAGTTTATGATTTGATATTACTTGGTTTTTCAAATAAATGACAAGAATAGTTAATACTGAAAAGTGACTATTTTATTACAAACTATCAAATGTTACTAGCTGGCTATGCAGTTATATGTGGCTCACAAAATTAAAGGCAAATGTGGAATGTGTGTTATCCATGTAGAAAGTGAAAATCACTCAGTCATGTCCGACTCTTTGTGACTCCATGGACTGTCCATGGAATTCTCCAGGCCAGAATATTGGAGTGGGTAGCCTTTCCCTTCTCCAGGGCATCTTCCCAAGCTAGGGATTGAACCCAGGTCTCCTGCAATGTAGGTGGTTTCTTTACCAGCTGAGCCACAAGGGAAGCCCATCAAAACATGCAAACGTAAAATCTGGTAACTCAAATTTAATATCCTGTAATGTTTATTTAACTTTTCTCATAAAATCTATTAATATTATGGTTCTTATTGCTTTTTTCTTTTGAAAACTTGAAATATTATCTCAGATTTTTTATTTTGCAAAACTAATATTAGCATTTACACAGGACATTACACTCCTTCCATTAACACCACCAAAATATTGAGGGAAATTTGAGGACGATGTCATTATTATTGACATGTGTATTGACATATGTATGGTCATACCTGGTGGCTGCCATGTAAGGAAGAATACAGTCTCCTTGAGAGCTTATAGCCATGCCTGATCTATAAGTGGCTACTTAGGAGTAGGGCTATGTAGCAGAATCTACCTTGACACAGGTTGAGATGTCAAACTTCATTTTAGACTTCTAATGATTTCAGTACCTAAACCAATGGAATTCACCTTAGAAAAATTCTAGCAAGATAAGAAGGAAAAGTGAGACAACTGTGTCCTTCATTGGGAGACTTTAAATATAGTTGCAAGTTCCAGTTTTAAAAGTGCGTTATCTAATGCACCTAGGTCTCCAAAGTGTAATTATTTCCCATATTTACCTTACTTTTAAAGGACAGAATGGTCATTGGACATTTTATCCTTCAGCAAATGGTTTTCCTGATCTTTTATGGGACTAGTTATCTCTTTGAACACTTCAGTTCAGTTCAGTTCAGTTGCTCAGTCGTGTCCGACTCTTTGAGACCCCATGAATCACAGCACGCCAGGCCTCCCTGTCTATCACCAACTCCCAGAGTTCACTCAGACTCATGTCCATCGAATCCGTGATGCCATCCAGCCATCTCATCCTCTGTTGCCCCCTTCTCCTCCTGCCCCCAGTCCCTCCCAGCGTCAGAGTCTTTTCCAATGAGTCAACTCTTCGCATGAGGTGGCCAAAGTACTGGAGTTTCAGCTTTAGTATCATTCCTTCCCAAGAAATCCCAGGGCTTATCTCCTTCAGAATGGATTGTTTGGATCTCCTTGCAGTCCAAGGGACTCTCAAGAGTCTTCTCCAACACCGCAGTTCTACTTCATGTCTATTATCAAATGCCTAGATTCTTGAGAGGCTAGGATGTCTCAACTCCTATTTTTAAATGAACATCAATATGTTTTGTGTCTATTGTGGGAAGAGTATAAGGTTTCAGTAGAAATAATTTAAGAATGATAAAGGGTATTTACTTTTTTTTTTTTGACACCACTCCTGTTCTCCTGCCAGAATTGTATGTTCTTAATTCAAAGGCATGAATGAGAAATGCAACTGAGATGTTATGATATGTTCACAAAGTAAAAATAAAGTATAATTACCAGAATGCATCAACCATGATTGTATAGCTCTTATTGCCAGAGTTGGGAAGATCCCCTGAAGGAGGGCATGGAAACCCACTTCAGTATTCTTGCCTAGAGAATCCCCATGGACAGAGGAAACTGGTGAGCTACAGTCCATAGGGTTGCAAAGAGTTGGACATGATTAAGCACAGCAGAGCAAACTATAGTGAGCATTTCTACTCTTGGCAACAGGAACTTTAATCTTAGAACCAGTGTCACCACTGTACTGCCTTTCTTGCTTCTGCTCAACCTTGAATAACATCAAGTGAAGACACACCTGGAAATTCTGAGAATCCTACTTTAACTTCACTTTTAGAAAACACTAGGAAAGGAAACTAGGATAAATGCTTGGTACCACACACAGTGTGGTCTAGGATCAGTAGTGGCTGGAAATGAGCCTGATGTCTCTTAAAAGATGGATATCATAATTAGAGTGTTGGTTTATGTAATTACCTAGAAGAGTGTACTTTCATAAATAAATTTATAGTGGTAACTACTGATAAAACACTGACTGCAATATATTTATTTATAATTTTCAAAATAAGCTATATATTAGCTTATTTGAACTTATTAGTTCATTAGTAAATTACTTAAGAATAAATTGAAACTCAGTAAAGCTATGTAATGTGTTCAATTCACAACTCTTAGGAAGGACCAGAACCAGGGGGAATCCTGGGGCTTGGGGGGCCTCAAGAGGACCTGACTAGCCTCCTAGCAGCACTGTTTCAGGGATCTGATAGCAGGTTAGTTCTGTTTCTGCTTCTAGAGGGTCATCTAGGAGGCATAGCTGAGGGGTATGGGTGCATGAAGTGACAGAGCTAAGAAAACAGAAAGAAGGACCAATATCAAATCAATAGACTTCCTATCACTGATTAAAAGCTTGATCCTTTCCTGACACTTCCAGGAACAGAAATTTTATTCCTTTGAAAAGAAAATTATCCCATTATTGGAAAGTTTAATTATGAGAAAATTTTTCATTTTTTTATTGAGCAGAAATTGTATAAATGAGCAAGTCTTATATTGATTAATATTAAAGAATAAGGAGCACAATATTCAACATTAATTCAATAATGAACTCTTTTGCTATTTGAAATACAATGGTATTGGTACTTCACTATGATGTCTTAATGAAAAGTAGAGATTTAGTTCAGTTAAATAAACACTATCCATATCTTTGTAAAAAGTGCTTTGAAATATACAAAAATAAACTGAGTGAATGGTAAGTAAAGAAACAATTAGTGTTTTCCCTCAATTATTATCTAAGTTAAAGCATGAAGAGACTACTTGAAGAGTGGGTTGCCATTTCCTTCTCCAAGGGAACTTCCCAACCCACGGATTGGACCCGAGTCTCCTGTATTGCAGTCTCCTGCATTGCAGGAGGATTATTTATAAACTAAGCCTACCAGGGAAGCTAACTGTATAACTTTAAAAATAATAAAAAGACACTCCATTTTTCTCAGGCTGGCTTGGCAAGTAAGGTCAGCTCTTCCCAGAATCCTAGAAAATTGTATCTTGTACCTCTGACTGAGGGTGTGGAAGAGAGTGTCAATGTTCTGAAGAGGTCACAGTTCTGAAGACAGGCAGTATCAGGAAGTAACTCTGTAGAATTGTGACCCTCTCATTCCTTATTAGACTTCCAAATAAGACACAGGGAGTTTGAAAAATACTATTTTTGTCATTTAGTCTTTCTATGCCTAACTTATTTGAGGAACCAATGTTTCCTGACTTTTCTATTTCCTGGCCCTGCACAGACACCATTTGGTAAGATTTTCTGTACTTTAGCTCATAGTGTCTATAGCTGGATTGTTTGGCATGTCAGCTGCCTTATGCTTCTATAATAGGAGTATCTTTCCAGGCTGGGCACATGGAGAAGATAAACTGGATTCCTCCCTCCTTTGTTGCCAGGCCCCTGCAATGGCACTTTATCTATTCAGTGTTTCTGGCTGTGCTGGGTTTATTTGTGAGATTAATGTTACAATAAAGTAAAATTTTCCCTTCTGGGAAAAAAAAAAAATAGAGTCTGGAGGCTAGAAGGTGAAACTTTCTTGCCCCATGATGACAGCAGAGCCCAACAGGAAAAAGACAGACTTCATTTTTTGCCTGGTAAGAGACCAGTCAATAGGAGACAGCCCCAGCTCAGCCAATGACAAGCCACTATACTTCAGACTCAATCCCTCCAATGCACTCTTTGTTTATTACAGCACCTCCACTCCCTATTTCCCTCTTTTAAAGAGTACTCCTCTCCTGTGTAAGAGGACCTGAAGGTAGCTCATCATGGTTGCAGACTCCAAATTGCAAGTCTTTGTTGATTCCAAATAAATCGATTTTTGCTGGAAAAATAACTGGCAGTCTATTCATTTTAGGTCAGCATTGTGGAAGCCCAAGTAGGGGCCAGAGAAGACCCCTGATGATGCTGAGGGTGTTAAGGAAACAGGTGTGGTACACACTGAGCCCACTGATGCTTCTGCTTTTCTCACTAACCATGGGGTTTGAGGTTAAGTCTTTTTTATAGATCTGAACTTCTCTTTGTGTTTTAATGCTATCTAGGTTTTACCTATTTTAAGGTTTTGTTCTTTCTGTTTGGACCTTGTTCTGTCGGCAAGTACTGATTTTTGAACTTAAGCTGTTCCAGTTGGAACTTGCTAGACTTCAGCCCATACACTTTGGAACAGGGGCTGTTTTACTGGAACTGTGCTATTAAGTTTTCAGTTTGCCTCCCCCAGGATTAAGCTGTTCCCTCAGAGCTGAGCTGAGTGGCCTTCAGCCTGGCTCCTTTGGGGCTAGACTGTCCCATTAGAACTGACTGGCATTAAGCCTGTAAACAGTTGGGCTGTTTAAAATGTTTAGGCTGTTTGAAAATTATCCTTTACACTAGATAAAAACCTGTGAGAAATGGTATATCAGTTATTTAAATATTTTGAGTCCCTCTCCTCTGAGATACTGGCCACTTTTATTTTTAAAATCTGTGGACTTTTCTCATGCCCATTTATAATTAAGTGGATAAACCTGCTCAAAGACAATTTAGAACATCAGTGCTCACAGGGAAATTTTGAAGTCCCTGAACTTACTTTCTTAAATCTAAATTGGGCAACCATATCTCTGAATTTTCCAAAATGAATGAAACATCTGTTTTAACTGGCATTTTGAGGGTTCCAAGCCTCATCAGGACACTAAAATTGCATCTCTGCAAAGTAGCATTTTAAGATTAACTAAGGCAAACAATTGACTAAAGATAAAATGGCTTCCAAGAGATTCTTACAAATGTGAGCACTTAAGGTGCCTTGAGCCCTCTAACCAACCTTCTCTCTTAATTGGCTCAGAGAAACCATTCTCTGATCAGAGATGAGTCTCTCCCAGTATTAACTGATACCAGGGCCACATTCAGGGCTCAGTCCCCCAGCAACCCTGCTTTGGAGCACTGAAACAGTTGAAATAGTGGGAATCTCTAATGAACTTCAAGAAGTTTCTGTTTCTGGACTTATGTTTAGATTCTTTTCTTCTTGGTTCTTTTTCATTTCTTAGGCTAAGACTTCTTAGAAAATTATCATGCCACAATTTCTTTCTCCAAAAAGAAGGGAATAATTCTAGAAGTTGACAGTTGTCATCAAGTAACCAACCAGGTGAATTAAATGACACTTTGACACCTTTTATTTGCTCTGACAATCCTACAGCATATTTTGGAGACTCTTGTCATTTGTTCCTCTTAAATCAGCTACGATCCTCTTTAAGGAGAAAAAAAAATCTTCAAATGGTGTTGGCAGAATTTACAGAGCACCCCCCATCAAGATGCAAATAGATCCTTCAAAAACTCTCCCCAGAATTAATCAACATCCTACAATCAAATTAAATTAAAGAATCACTTCAAAGTATAAAACCCAAATAGAAGACTACAAGGCTCAAGGTCTCATTGACACTTGTACTGGTTCCTGTATTACCCCTATTCCACTGCTGACAAAATCTAACTGTTGAGGCTGGAGGTTTGTCTAAGACCTGCAAGAAATAGATAATATTTTTATCCTTAAATGCCCTGTTCTCTGACCTTCATATGTTACTAGCATCAGTTCCCACCAGAGGTAAATTCCTTGCTGAAATTGGTATATGTAGTGCATTCCTTAGTATTCAAGTTGATTAAGGCAATGTATTTTTGCCTTCATTTGGGAAGAAAAAAAAATCATCTGGAACATAATGTTTCAAGGCTTTACTGAGAATTCTTATTTCTCACAAATTCTAGAGACTGATCTGGATGACATATAGTTCCCCAGGGTTTCCCTTTGATGCAATACGTGGGTGATTTTCTTCTCTGTTCTCTCTCTCAAGTCCCCTCAAAGAAAGACATTATTCACTTACCAAAATTTTTAATCTTAAAAGGATATAAGGTTGCCAAGGAAAAATTCTAGCTTGCCCAAACCAAGTTTGATATTTAGGACATTTGATTTCATAACAAAGACTGCATCTAGATCCAGGTAAGCTTCATAGTGTTCTAAGTTTCCCCAAACCCCAAATCAAGTGCCAACCATGAGGTTTTCTTGAGCTAGTGGATTATTGTTGAAACTGGATTGCAAATTTCACATTTATAGTCAAACCTCGTTTGTTTTACTAAAAAATAGCAATCCCAATGGAGATTTACAGGAAGAATGATATAATGTAGCATTCCAGTCCCAAAGAAGGGCAATGCCAAAGAAAATTCAAACTACCATATAGTTGCATTCTTATGCTAGCAAAGGTAATGCTCAAAATCCTTCAAGTAAGGCTTCAACAGTACGTGAAGCAAAAACCTCCAGATGTACAAGCTAGGTTTAGAAAAGTCAGAGGAACCAGAGATCAAATTGCCAACATGTGTAGGATCATAGAAAAGGCAAGGACATTCCAGAAAGGCATCTACTTCTCCTTCATTGACTATGCTAAAGTCTTAGACAGTGTGGATCACAACAAACTGTGGAAAATTCTCCAAGAGATGGGAATACCAGACCACCTTACTTGCCTCCTGGGAAACCTGTACACAGGTCAACAAGCAACAGTTAGAACTACATATAGAACAATGGACTGGTTCAGAATTGGGAAAGGAATACATCAAGGCTGTGTATTGTCACCCTGCTTGTTTAACTTGTATGCAGAGTACATTATGCAAAATGCTGGGCTGGATGAAGCACAAGCTGGAATCAAGATTACTGGGAGAAATATCAACAACTTCAAATATGCAGATTACACCACCCTAATGGCAGAAAGTGAAGTGGAATTAAAGAGCCCCTTCATGAAGGTGAAAGAGAAGAGGGAAAAACTCTTAAAACTCTGGCTTAAAACTCAATATTAAAAAAAAAAAAACAAAAAAACTGAAATCATGGCATCCGGTCCCATCATTTATGGCATGTAGATGGGAAGGGAAAAAATGGTAACGAGACAGATTTTAATTTCTTGGGCTCCAAAATCACTACACATGGACATCACCAGATGGTTGACACTGAAATCAGATTGATTATATCCTTTTCAACCAAAGATGGAGAGGCTCTATACAGTCAGCAAAAACAAGACCAGGAGCTGACAGTGGCTCAGATCATGAACTCCTTATTGCCAAATTCAGACTTAAATTGAAGAAAGTAGGGAAAACCACTAAACCATTCAGGTATGACATAAATCAAATCCCTTATGATTATACAGTGGAAGTGAGAAATAGACTTAAGGGACTAGATCTGATAGACACAGTGTCTGATGAACTATGGATGTCAGTTTGTGACATTGTACAGGAAACAGGGATCAAGACCATCCCCAAGAAAAAGAAAGGCAAAAGAGAAAAATGTCTGTCTGAGGAAGCCTTACAAATAGCTATAAAAAGACAGGAAGTGAAAAGCAAAGGAGAAAAGGAAAGATATTCTCATCTGAATGCAGAGTTCCAAAGAATAGCAAGGAGAGATAAGAAAGCCTTCCTTGGTGACCAATGCAAAGAAATAGAGAAAACAACAGAATGGGAAAGACTAGAGATCTCTTCAAGAAAATTAGAGATACCAAGGGAATATTTCATGCAAAGATGGGCTCAATAAAGGACAGAAATGGTATGGACCTAACAGAAACAGAAGATATTAAGAAGGGGTGGCAAGAATATACAGAAGAACTGTACAAACAAGATCTCCATGACCCAGATAATCATGATGGTGTGATCACTCACCTAGAGCCAGATATCCTGGAATGTGAAGTCAAGTGGGCCTTAGAAAGCATCACTATGAACAAAGCTAGTGGAGGTGATGGAATTCCAGGTGAGCTATTTCAAATCCTGAAAGATGACACTGTGAAAGTGCTGCACTCAATATGCCAGCATATTTGGAAAACTGAGCAATGGTCTCAGGACCAGAAAAGGTCAGTTTTCATCCCAATCCCAAAGAAAGGCAAGGCCAAAGAATGCTCCAACTACCGCACAGTTGCACTCATCTCACATGCTAGTAAAGTAATGCTTAAAATTCCCCAAGCCAGGCTTCAGCAATACATGAATGGTGAACTTCCAGATGTTCCAGTTGGTTTTAGAAAAGGCAGAGGAACCAGAGATCAAAGTCCCAACATCTGCTATATCATCGAAAAAGCAAGAGAGTTTCAGAAAAACATCTATTTCTGCTTTCTTGACTATGCCAAAGCCTTTGACTGTGTGGATCACCAACTGTAGAACATTCTGAAAGAGATGGGAATACCAGATCATCTGACCTGCCTCTTGAGAAACTTGTATGCAGGCCAGGAAGCAACAGTTAGAACTGGACATGAAACAACAGATTGTTTCTAAATAGGAAAAGGAGTATGTCAAGGACGTATATTGTCACCCTGCTTGTTTAGCTAATATGCAGAGTATATCATAAGAAATGCTGGGCTGGAGGAAGCACAAGCTGGAATCAAGATTGCCGGGAGAAATATCAATAACCTCAGATATGCAGATGACACCACCCTTAGGGCAGAAAGTGAAGAGGAACTAAAGAGCTTCTTGATGAAAGTGTAAGAGGAGAGTGAAAAAATTGGCTTAAAGCTCAACATTCAGAAAACGAAGATCATGGCATCCGGTCCCATCACTTCACTTGAAATAGACAGGGAAACACAGGAAAGAGTGGCTGACTTTATTATTGTGGGCTCCAAAATCACTGCAGATGGTGATTGCAGCCATGAAATTAAAAGACGCTTACTCCTTGGAAGAAAAGTTATGACCAACCTAGATAGCATATTCAAAAGCAGAGACATTACTTTGCCGCCTAAGGTCTGTCTAGTCAAGGCTATGGTTTTCCCAGTGGTCATTTATGGATGTGAGAGGTTGACTATAAAGAAAGCTGAGCACCAAAGAATTGATGCTTTTGAACTGTGGTCTTGGAGAAGATTCTTGAGACTCCCTTGGACAGAAACAAGATCCAACCAGTCCATCCTAAAGGAGATCAGTTCTGGGTGTTCATTGGAAGGACTAATGTTGAAGCTGAAAATCCAAAACTCTGGCTACCTGATGTGAAGAGTTGACTCACTGGAAAAGACCCTGATGCTTGAAAAGATTGAGGGAAGGAGGAGAAGGGGATGACAGAGGATGAGATGTTTGGATGGCATCAGTGACTCGATGGACATAGATTTGAGTGGACTCCGGGAGTTGGTGATGAACAGCGAGGCCTGGCATGCTGTGGTTCATGGGATCACAAAGAGTAGGACACGACTGAGGGACTGAACTGGACTGAAAATCACTGCAGATGGTAACTGCAGCCATGAAATTAAAACAAACAAACAAAAAAACCCACTTGCTCTTTGGAAGAAAATATACGGCAAACCTAGACAGTGTATCAAAAAGCAGAGACATCACTTTACCAACAAAGGTCCATATAGTCAAAGCTGTGGTTTTTCTAGTAGTCATATATGGATGTGAGAGTTGGACCATAAAGAAAACTGGGCACTGAAGAAATCATGCTTTTGAACTGTGGTGCTGGAGAAAATTCTTGAAAGTCCCTTGGACTGCAAGAAGATTAAGGCCTTAAATCCTAAAGGATATCAACTCTGAGTATTCATTGAAAGGACGATGATGAAGTTTTAATACGTGGCCACCTGATGTGAAGTGCCAACTCATTGGAAAAAATCCTGATACTGTGAAAGATTGAGGGTGGGAGGATAAGGGGGTGGCAGAGGATGAGATGGTTGGATGGCATCACTGACTCAATGGACATGAGTTTGAGCACACTTTGAGAGATAGTAGAGGACAGGGAAGCCTGGCATACTGCAGTCTATGAGGGTAACAAAGTGTCAGCATGACTAAACAGCAACAACAATTTGTTAGAGAAGAATTCTTTGAACCTACCTGCCCTAGGGCATCCCAGTTAACAGATTTTCTCTTCTTTTTTTGTATATGAAAAGCAAGGGAGGAAAAAAAGAAAAGAAAAGCAAGGGAACAACCTTGGGGTACTCACCTCAAAACACTAGAAACACCATTAATCCATAGGGTTTAATAACCAGCAGCTAAAGCCCGGAGCACAGGGATCTCCCTTGCTTTGGCGCCTTCCTTTTTGGTTAAGGCCACCGAGTAAATCTTTGAGGGATCCTTCTTTTGTACCTCATACATTAGAAATTCTCCTGAATTCTCAATACACTGAACATTTCTCAGTCAGCCACCTCACCTTCAGTGAAGTCCTTTGGTTAACTTTCCTTCAGGGAACTTTTTTCCATCATAATAACCATTCTTCTCCTGTCCTGCCTGTCCTTCACCAACTCAGTACCTAGTCACTGCTTGACACTGATGGATCGTCTCTTGGCTCCTCATGATGATTGCAGAAAATTCCTTTGGGTAATGCTGACTTCTGATTCACTCATGGTTCTTTCTTAAAATGTGGCTATAGCAAATGTCTTGGACATGTTTGTGTAACTGCCTTTGATGTTGTTGAGGCAGCACTTTTAACTATGGCTACTTTGGCCCAATAGGTGGAATTATACACTGTTACATGGGCTTGTACTTTAGCCAAGACCAAAACTGCCAATTTTTAGACCAATAGTAAATATACTTTCAGAGTAGTTCATGATTTTGGATATTACTCAACGAATGTGGCTTCCTTATTTCCAGCAGAAGTAAGACTTTAAATGGATCCTACATGCAGGAATTAATAGGTGTAATACTTTTACCTGTCACTTTAACTCTTATTAATATTCCAGGTGTCCTAAATTTTACTCTCTTGAAACTAACAGAAGTCACCTTGCTGACATTTTCACAATGCATACTACACTTAAAGGAAACAACAACAGCTAAATCTCTGTCATTGTCCAAAAGTATATTTCCCTTAATAATAACTTAGGGAAAAACTGGCTACAGAAGCCAACAATTGATCTCAGAAGATGAAAAACAAGTATAAAAAATTCAACAATTGCTGGTCTGTTAAAAAGAGAAAACATTAATTTGGATAAAATAGCAACCCAATTTTCCCAGGGATTCTAAAATTTCCATTCATCACTGCTTTACATGCATTAAACTATTGATCTATTGACAAAATGATAGCCTTCATGAATCAATATTGATGGAACCATTAACAAGGCTACAAAAACTGCATACCTCACTTGTCCCTCTTGTCCAAAGTACAACTAAGAGAAGCTTGTTAATACTGCTGTCTGAGTCCTTAATCAACCTAGTGGACCATATGAGGTCTGGCAAATGGATTTAATCTAATTTCCTACATATCATAGATAGAAATATGTTTTAGCCACAGTCTGTATGTTTATACATTTGAGTGAAGTCTTTCTTGTTCTTTGGCTAAAGTCCTTTTGGAAATGGTTTTCCCCACCTGGGGAACTCCTTTCAAACTTCATACGATAGAAAATCCATTATACTGGTCAGGTGTTTTGACAAGTCTGTGCTATTTGGCTTGTTTTACAACACTTTCACCACACTTATCACACTCAATCTCTGGTTTAGTTGAGTGCAATGACAGCATAATTAACTCAGTTGGCAAAATTTGTAGAAGCCCCCAAAATACTGTGGCCAAAAGCATTGCCATTGGTCCTTCTAAATCTTAGTTTGATCCCTTTTGGAACTCATAAACTCTTGGCCTTTGAGATAGTCATAGGACACACAATGCCCTTGACTCCTGCCTCTTTTGACCCACATCTGATAAAAGGAGAGATACTCCAATATTGTAATGGCCTAATTGCTTCTGTTAAAATAATCATGTTTTCAGTAGAACAATCTTTTCACAGTGTGTTTTTGCAAGAGGAAGACCCTAAACATCACATCTTGCAATCTGAAGATTTCATCTATTGGAAAAGACACCTCCAGTAGAACTCTCAGTCCTCTCTGGAAAGGCCCCGGTCAAATTTTGCTAACAATCTCTTGTGCTGCTAAACTCCAGGGAACAGACTCTTGGATCCACACAGCTCATCTGAAGAAAGTACCAAACCCTGATTAGATCTGCACATCATTTATTGTTCTGAAGTTACATTTTTTTTTTTTCTAGAATTGAAACAGACAACATGCAATGAGACAGCTTTCCCAAGATGTCCAGACCAGGCTTGTTGGAAGTTTGTCATCAAACTTTTGATGATGACATAATGCTTTAACAAGACTCTAAGGTTTATGAACTTGATGACATATGAACTTTAGATTAAAAGTATCTGAGAGCTCTCCTTTCTTGTTACTTGAATGCAGCCTCAATAAGTTTTCAATTGAGGGGAAAAGAAACCATTGAAACTGGAAAACCAAACTTGGTCAGTAATGCCTTCAGAGAAAGATCCAGAGCAAAAGAGGGAAAAGCAAAAATTAATAAAGGGAAACCTCAATTAAAATAGAGTTGGGAAGCCAGAAGGGGGAACTCTCTTACCCTACAATGTTAGCAGAGAACAACAGGAAGAACAAAAACTTCTTGTCTGGTCTGGTAAGAGCTCAACAATGAGACTGTCACAACTCAGATAATGAGAAGCCACTGTAATTTGGACTCTCAATTAACTCTTTGTTTACCATAACTCTCCCAACTTCTTTTTTTCCCGCATCCTTTTAAAACAGTTCTCCTTCCACTTCTGTGTGGGCATTTACATGTGGCATGCCATGGTTGCAGCCCTGAAATGCAATTTTTTATTGATCTCCAATAAACCCATTTTTGGGTGGAGAAATAACTGGCAGCCTTTTTGTTTTAAGTCAACACAACATGAAGATGTCAAATAGCTGCTTCTTTGCCAGAGAATAAGTGTCATTACCTACTCCTATTCTGGAGAATATTAGATACATTTGAAAGAATTACAATAGATTTGTAGATTGTACATTTGTAGATTACAATATGGGATATCTGTACTCTAGGCTAAAGTCAATCTCTCTACATATCTTCTATTCAGTTCTTTTTTTTTTTTTTTTTAGAGAAACTCTGTTGTATTGATTATCTCCTCACTCACCTGAATCTACAAATTCTGTTCATTTCTTCTTGTCAAAGCATAAAATGCATTCCTGAAGTTAAATAGGTAAAGAAAACTTTCATCAAGGCTAGTGCAATAGAGGAAAGAAATCAGAACACAGTGTTAACTCTCCTGAAACAATGAGCATGATAGCCTTTAGGAATTGGGGTGGGGGAGGATTAAAAACCATCTACATTTGCTAGTTGAACTTACCCAAAAGAAAAATAAACTTTTTGGTATCTTCAGGATAGGAGGTAGCTTTTTAACTTGACGTAAGATCCTTTCTCTTAGTTTCCAAACCTCCCTCAGGGACTGGGAATAGGGCTCCATTATCGTTGGTGATTAAATTTTGAAAGGATTGTTTCCAGATCCATGAGAGACAGTCCTGGGTTATAAAACTAGCAAAAGGCTTTAAAAACTATTTATGTCTCAAAGGGACAGAGAGAAAATTTGCAATTACAACTTTTCTCATATATATGCACTAAGAAAAGGGAGGCCTAAAGGCAAGAAAAAAATCTATATAAAGTTTAGTCTAGCTGAGGTGTGTGTGTTTTCCTTCTTATACCAGCAAATAAAACAAAAAATAAATCCTGCTTTAACTGTTCATCTTCCTTTTCCTATACAATGTGCTGGGAGAAAGTAGTGGACATAAGTGGTCTGCTCTGATAAGTTTAGTCCATTTTATTATTGGCCACAATTCTCTACAGACAATGCAAAGTCATAGCCTCCATGCCTTCATCACCCCCTAGCTCATTACAACTACCCTACACCCATATTTCTTTCTTTTTTTTTTTTCTTCCCAAACAAGCAACTTGAAAGTATATTCTATGATTAGTGTATTTGCTTCTTCATTGAAATTATACTGTCCTACTGGATTTACTTTTTTCAGTCACCAATAATTGGATTATTTGTAAATCTAGTTGGTATTTTACAGCTCTTAGCTTATATATTCTCTCAGATGCATTTGGCAGAGTCTGATGTCATACATCTCTGGCTCTCCTGTTACTCTCGTCTACTCTTCTTCTTCTCTCAAGTCTTTAATGTCCTTGCTTTCATTTCAAACTCTCTGGTCTTTCTCCTTGTAATATTCTCTGGGCAGCCACAGTCTTCCCCATAGATTTATGTGCATCTGTATTATGATGACTACAAACTAATTCCAGCCCATGTCTCTTTTTAAAATCTTTAGGTTTGTACTTCTAATTCTCTTCTGAATATATCCCAAGGAAATCTTAAAGTGAATAAAACAGAAAAAAAGCAACTTGCTCCAATTCTATTTTCTCAGTTGAAAAGAGCTAGCCTTCACTTCTCTCTCTCATGCCATATTTAATTAATTAGAAACTCTTATATTGTTTAAATTATACATATCTTGGACCTTCTCCTGTCTTTTTCTCTCCCACTTCTTTTCATCTCCCATGTCACTCTCATGAATTATCATAAACAGCTTCTCAGATAACCCTAATGGTAAAGAGTCTCTTGCCAATGCAGGAGATGTAAGAGATGTGAGTTCAAACCCTGGATCAGGAAGATTCCCTGGAGGATGGCATAGCAACCCACTCCAGTATTCTTGCCTGGAGAATCCCATGGACAAAGGAACCTGGTGGGCTACAGTCTATATGTTTGCACAGAGTCAGATGTGACTGAAGAGACTTAGAACCATGCATCACCAAAGCCAGAAGCTCTGTGTAGGCAGTAAAATTATCCCTTTTACTTTAAGGTTGTGTTCTGTCTTTAGCACATTTCCCAAGACAAAAATAAGAATTTCATAGATATTTGTTAATTAAGTGACTGAGGATAACCTTGATATTTTCTTATTTTAATCAAAAGGAAACACAGATTTTGAGTTTTTTCAATGATTACCTGAATGCTTTATTCAGAATTTGAAGTTACATACCATATGTATTAGGTAGATAACTATAACTGTCTTTTCAATCAATTGCACAGTTACCTGTCTCACAGTTGACCAGTACATCAAAACATCTAGTAAGTTAATAGATGCTTCATCCCCATTAGCAAGTAGGTCTGAGCTATACCGAAACTACTTTTGTCCATGACTTTATGAATTGACTTCCCAGATGGGCTAATCTGGAAAGTTCTTCTGCTCCATAAGTTATGATTTAGGTTGCTGTCATCTGGAAGCTCTGTTGGGCCTGAATATCCAAGTAGCTTTCTCATAATTGTTGCTGCTGTTTAGTCACTAAGTCATGTCCAACTCTTTTTGTCATCCCATGGACTATAGCTTGCCAGGCTCCTCTGTCCATGGGATTTCCCAAGCAAGAATACTGAAGTGGTTTTCCATTTCCTTCTCCAGGGGATTTTTCCAACACGGGTACTTAGATCACATCTCCTGCATTGGCAGGTAGATTCTATACCACTGAACCATCTGCGAACCCCAGCTTTCTTACAGCAGCTGTTAGCTACTGTCTAGAAGCGACTTAGCAGCAGCAGCAACAGCAGCAAGGGCTCAGCTGGGAACCTGGGACTGTTCCTACATTCCATCGTGGCAGTGTTTTCCAAGAGCATTATAGTAGAAACTTCCAGGCCTTATTAAGCTTTACACTCATAATTGGCTGAGCATTACTTACTCCCCATATTGCATTGATTAAAGCAGGCCACATGGCCAACACAGACTTAAGAGAACTATTCACTTATGTAATTTATTGGGTGCTACCAAAGTAGCAGGCTGGTGCAATTTATTGAGCTGGAGCAAGTCCAATGCTTATAAAGAGCCAACAAACCACAACTTCCTTTTATCTCCACATTTTGCCATGATATGAAATTGATTTCCTGTCTTCAATACCATTTAGCATAATAGTTTCCTATAAAAGGTTGTGTTCAGATTACTGGGATTCAGAATGTGCAGAAATATTACCTGGTGTTTCTTCTCAGGGACACGAATCTATTCTGCTATTTTTAAAAATATTTTTATTGAGATCTAGTTAACATATCATAAAATTCACTACAGTTAGATAGCCTATTATTTTTACACAATTGTATTACCATCATCACAATCTACAATTAGAACATTTTCATCATTCCACAAATGTAACTGTTAGCAGTCACTCTTTATTGCCTCACCTCTTAGTCCTATGCAACCACTAATTTACATTCTATCTCTATAAGTTTCACTGTTCAATACATTTCATAAAACTGGAATCATAAAATAGGTGGAGTTTTTCAACTGGCTTCTTTAAATAGAAGGTTTTTTTCAAGGTTGATCTACGTTGTGCTTTGCTTGGTCACTCAGTTGTGTCTGATTCTTTGTGACCACATGGACCCTAGCTCACCAGGCTCCTCTGTCCATCAGGATCCTCCAAGAATACTGGAATGAGTTGCCATGCCCTCCTCCGTGGGACCTTCCCAAACCAGGGGTTGAACCCAGGCCTCCAAAATTGCAGGTGTATTATTTACCATCTGAGCCACCAGGGAAGCCCTGCCTATGTTGTAACATGTATTAAAACTTTATTCCTTTTTATTGTTGAGTAAAACTCTCTTGTGCATTATTATTTATCCATTCATGACTTGATAGTCATTTTGGTTATTGCCACATTTTGGTTGTTATGAATGATGCTGTTATAAGCATTATAACTCACATTTGCACTCATATTTGTGTGGACATGTTTTTATTTCTCTTGGATGAATACCTAGAGGTCCTTAGACATATGATAAAATAATGTGTGAAAATTTGAGGAAATGCTGAACCTTTTCTTCCAAAGTGGCTGTACCTTTTTACAATTCCACCAGCAATAAATGTGAGTCCTAGTTTCTCCACATCCTCACTAAGATGTATTTTGTCTTTTTTTTTTAAAAAAAATATAGCTATCTGAAATGTATAGGGTGGTATCTCATTGTGGTTTTAATTTGCATTTCCTAATGGCTAAAGAACTGAACTGAACTGAATGGCTAAAGACATTGAGCTTCTTGTGCTTACTGGCCATTTGTATATCCTCTTTGGAGTAATATTTATTTTATTTTAAAATATATATTTATTTTAATTGGAGGCTAATTACTTTACAATATTGTATTGGTTTTGCCATACATCAACATGAATCCACCACGGGTGTACACAGATAATCCTTGCCACAGCCATACATACCTTGGACAGGGATGCAAGTCCCCTAGAAAGTTCAGCAGCTGGGAGCTGAGCATAAATATTAGTGAGCAATCTCAGGGCAAGGTCTGATGTTGACTGTGGGATGATGACCTGTGGGGATATGAAAGAGGAGATTATGATGAGAAATGCTTGTGAAAGAAAGCCAGGTAAACATGGAGGCAGGGTGATACTGCTGAGTTACACACAGCAGGTGGAGCCATCTCTATAGCCTCTCTCTCAACACACATCAGCACTGGACAGCTGAAAGACCCCAGAGAGGGTGGCCCTTTAAGCATCTGACAAGCCAACAGAAGAGAAGTGCCTGATGTTCCAAGCAACAGAGAATGACCAGCCAAAGAGGCCTTCTAATCGCCAGCTGCCAGAGGCTAGGAAAACACTAATAGTATCATAGCTCTTGTAGCTGAGGCAGTTGGAATCCCTACAGACTTGGTACTGCCACTGTACCCACAATCCTAGAAGCTGTGCCATCTCCATGTTCAATCCTCACTGGGGCAGAGCTGCTAGAAGCTACTAAAACCCCTAATAGTGCCATACTTCCTGTAACATCTGTCACTGTCACCCCTGCACATCCAGCATTACCAGGGTACTCATGATCCAAGGGCCCTTGACACCCCCTTGGGCAATCTCCACTGGGACAAAGCAGCCAGATGCTAGGAAAAAAACCCTAAGAGCACCATATTACTTGCTTTCTTAGCTGCCAGCTTCCCTGAGTACCTGGTACTACCAGGGCCTGTGTGACCCAATCAGCTATACCACCTCCACACCCGGTCCTCTCTGGGGCAGATCCAAGTCCTCTAGAGCAGCCTAAGGAGTAAAACCCTGTAGATGACTCACATGCAGAGGTGGAGATGAAACCACAGTGGAAACCCAGGGGCAGTGTGACTAAGGGATAGAACTCAAAACCTTCCAACCAGTGGTACAAGCTGCAGATTAAATCCACACAATCAACTAGGCAAACTTTGTATCTATGAATATACAAAAGGAAATTGAGAGGTCCCACAACAGAAAGCACACCACCAGATGCGGACATTAGAGGCAAGAAGAAGGGGGCGTAGGACCAGATTAGAGTCTCAGGTGTCCCCACAACAGATCCAGAGACCAGCCAGGTATTGGAGGCAAGGTGGACTTGACTCAGAGAGAGGGGAAAGACGCTGACACCTGAGATCCAAGAAAAACATTTTTTATCCTTATATTTTAAACTGTCCCATAGTTGCTTCTGAATTTTCTTTTCTTTTTTCCTTTTCCTCCATTCTATTGCTATAGTAGCTGCTGATTTTATTAGTACTATTAAATCTATTTATGCTTTTAAGAATTTTTAAATTATGTATTTGTCACAGTTTTTATTTCCTTTAAATATATCTGCCTCTACATTAGCCTTTTGCTGTTTTAAGGGTTTTCTACTTTTTTTTTAATTAAAAATTTTTAATGTATTATTTTTCTACATATATTATTTTGTTTGTTTTTCTTATTCTTTTCCCGTTGCAGCTATTCTTGAATATATGTAAATCTCCTTTATCTACCTCTATGTAACTTCATTTTTTTATTCTTTTTTTCTTTTCTCTGTTTTTTATCACCATGTTTAGTAGTCTGTTTTGCTCTCATTTCTTTTTTCCCCAGTTGGCACATTGTTTTGATTTTGTTTTCCGGTTTATGCTTTAGTTAGTTTTGTTTTGTAGTGGTTGATACCATTTTTACTTTCCTTTTTTCACCAGGTCAAACTCCTCTACTTTCTTTTCTCTCTCTGTCTCTCTTTTTTTGGACTGTTTTGGTTTTGTTTATGTGTATATATATTTAATGCTAGGATTTGCCTTATTTTGCATTTGCCATTTGCCTGGGGTTTGCATATTTTTCCTGTTTTAGTGTGTTTATTTTAATCCCTTTTAATGCCATAACAAACCACCTGTGGAATCTCAGTTCCCTGGAGAGAGATCAGGCCCTGAACCTTTGGAGTGGGAGTGCTGACAAGACTCTAGACTACCAAAAAACTCCTAAACCAGATAGTATTAATTAATGAGAACTCCCACAAAGACCTCCACCTGTATATAAGAACTGTCATCAGCCAACTGCTGGCAGCACCCAGTGCAGGACACCTCACCCAAACAACAAACAAGACAAAAACACAAACCCAATCATCAGCAAACAAGATTACCACCTCATACAACCATGACCACCGGGGGGGGGGGGGGAGGGGGAACAACTTACTTTATCCCACAAGAGGACAAGTACAAGTCTCACCCAACAGAAACCTACACAGGCCACTGAACCAACCCTACCGACCAGGGGCAGGGGGGATCTAAAAGGAGGAAGGAATTTTATATCAAAGCCTAAGACAAGGAGATAAAAAACACAATAATTTAAAAAAAATGAAAAAGCAGAGAAGTATTGCACAAATGAAGGCAAAACCTAGAAACACACAAGACCAACTAAATGAAGAGAAAATAGACAAACTTTCTGAAAAATAATTCAGAAGAATGATAGTAAAGATGTTCCAAAGCCTCAAAATTAGAATGAAGAAAATTCAAGAAGCAATCAACATGATTAAAACCATTACCAAGGTCATAGAAGAAACAAATATTAAACAAACAAAGTGAATAATTCAATTATTGAAATTAAAAAAAAATACTTGGGAAGTAACTAATAGTAGGTTAATGGAAGTAGAAGTAGAATTGATCTGGAAGATAGAATTGTGGAAATAACTGCTGAAAAGCAGAATAAAGGGAAACGAATGAGAATAATTTAAGAGAATTTAGAACCACTAAACCAACTTTACAATGATACTAAAGGGGCTTATATAGGCAATAAACACAAAATAAAGGAAAGACTTACAAAAAGAAGCCCAAAACAATTAAGAAAATGCCAATAGGAACATATATACCAATATTTATTTTAAATGTAAATGGATTAAATGGGCCAACCAAAAAACACAGACTGGCTGAATGGATACAAAATAATGGATACAAAAATAAGACCCATACATATGCTGTCTACAAGAGACCAATTTCAGACATAGAGACACATACAGACTGAAAGTAAAAGGATGGAAAAAGGATATTCCATGCAAATGGAAATCAAAAGAAAACTGGTGTGTCAATTATCATTTCAGCCAAAATGGACCTTGTGTGTGTGTGTTAGTTGCTCAATCATGTCCGACTCTGAGACCTCATGGACTGTAGTCCACCAGGTTCCTCTGTCCATGGGATTCTCCAGACAAGAATACTGGAATGGGTTGCCACTCCAGTATTTCCTTCTCCAAAAAGGCTGATGAAAATGTGTAAAATCAAGATGATAACCGTACTTAGCAGCACAGTTGCAATAAAGCATCACTGAGACCTGAAGAAGTATTATCTTCTTAGGAGTTCCTGCTTTGGATTGTGTTAGCTTGAGACAGTGAATCACCCCAGTGTCCTAAATCCATCAATAGGAACACAGATGCATTTGTCATAAATATCTGTTAAACCTTTTAAACTGGCAGCTTAAATAAATGGACCTTAAATAAAGAATATTACAAGAGGTAAAGAAGGATGCTATATAATGATCAAAGGATCAATCCAAGAAGACACAACATTTGTAAATATCTATGCACCCAACATAGGAGAACCTCCAAAATAAGGTAAATACTAACAGACATAAAAGGGAAAATTGACAGCATCACAATAATAGTAGGAGACTAAACACCTCACTTACACCAATGGAGAGATCATCAAAACAGAAAATTAATAAGGAAACACAAACCTTAAATGAAACAGTAGGCCAAATGGACCTAATTGAAATCATCAGAACTTTACACTCAAATGAGGAAGAATACACTTTCTTCTAAAGTGTACATGGAATATTCTCCAGGATAGACCATATCTTGGGTCATAAGCGAAACCAGTAAAATTAAAAAAAAAAAAAAAAGAAGAAGAAATCATATCAAGCATCTTTTCTGAACACAATGCTGAGACTAGCTATCAATTACAGGGAAAAAAAAAACTGTAAAAAACACAAACACAAGGAGATTAAACAAAACATGTCTAAATAATGAACAGGTTAATGAAAAAATCAAAAGGGGGAAAAAAAATCCTAAAAACAAATGACAATGAAAACATAGCAACTCAAAGCCTATGGGATGCAGCAAAAACAGTTTTAAGAAGGAAGTTTATACAATCCTACCTTAAGAAGCAAGAAAAATACTGAATAGACTATCTAACTTTACACTTAAAACAACTGGAGAAAGAACAACAACAACAAAAATACCCATAGTACAAGGAAAGAAATAAAAATCAGAGCTTAAAAAAGTGGAAAAGAAAGGAAGGAAACAATAAAGTTGGTTCTTTGAGAAGATAAACAAAATTGACAAACTATTAGATAGACTTACCCAGAAAAAAACAAAAAAGGTGGGGGGTGGGGGGAGAAGAATCAAATCAACAAAATTAGAAGTGAAAAAGGAGAGGATATAGTAGACAATACAGAAATACAAAGAATCATAAGAAACTACTAGAAACAATAAGTCCAGATTCAATGCATGATACTGGATGCTTGGGGCTGGTGCACTGAGACGACGCAGAGGGATGGTATGGGGAGGGAGGAGGGAGGGGGGTTCAGGATGGGGAAAACGTGTATACCTGTGCTGGATTCATGTTGATGTATGGCAAAACCAATACAATATTGTAAAGTAATTAACCTCCAATTAAAATAAATAAATTTATATTTAAAAAAGAAAGTAGAGAACTTTCTAACATGATACAGAAAGATAAACTCAAAATGGATTAAAGCCATAAATATAAGAACAGAAACTAAAAAACTCATAGAGGAAAACATAGGCAGAATACTCTATGAGATAAATCACAGCAAGATTCTCTATGACCAATCTCATAGAGTAATGGGGGGGAAAGGAAACTTAAAGAATTGTGTCCTCAGTTCAGTTCAGTTAGCTAACTAAGTCATGTCTGACTCTGCGGCCCCATGAACTGCAGCACACCAGGATTCCCTGTCCATCACCAACTCCTGGAGTTTACCCAAACCCATGTCCATTGAATCGGTGATGCCATCCAGCCATCTCATCCTCTGTCATCCCCTTCTCCTCCTGCTGTCAATCTTTCCCAGCATCAGGGTCTTTTCCAATGAGTCAGCTCTTCCCATCTGGTGGCCAAAGAATTGGAGTTTCAGCTTCAATATCAGTCCTTCCAATGAACACCCAAGACTGATCTCCTTTAGGATGGACAGGTTGGATCCCCTTGCAGTCCAAGGGACTCTCAAGAGTCTTCTCCAGTACCACAGTTCAAAAGCATCAATTCTTTGGTTCTCAGCTTTCTCTAAAGTCCAATTCTCACATCCATACATGACTACCAGAAAAACCATAGCCTTGACTAGATGAACATTTGTTGAAAAAGTAATGTCTCTGATTTTTAAAATGCTGTCTAAATTGGTCATAACTTTGTTTCAAGGAGTAAGCATCTTTTAATTTCACAGCTGAAATCACCTTCTGCAGTGATTTTGGAGCCCCCAAAAATGAAGTCAGCCACTGTTTCCACTGGTTCCCCATCTATTTGCCATGAAGTTATGGGACCAGATGCCATTATCTTAGTTTTCTGAATGTTGAGCTTTAAGCCAACTTTTTCACTCTCCTCTTTCACTTTCATCAAGAGGCTATTTAGTTCTTCTTCATTTTCTGAAATAAGGGTGGTGTCATCTGCATATATGAGGTTATTGATATTTCTCCCGGCAATCTTGATTCCAGCTTGTGTTTCTTCCAGTCCAGCGTTTCTCATAATGTACTCTGCATAGAAGTTAAATAACCAGGGTGACAATATACAGCCTTGACATACTCCTTTTCCTATTTGGAATCAGTCTGTTGTTCTATGTCCAGTTCTAACTGTTGCTTCCTGAACTGCATACAGATTTCTCAACAGGCAGGTCAGGTGGTCTGGTATTCCCAGTTCTTTCAGAATGTTCCACAGTTAATTGTAATCCACACTGTCAAAGGCTTTGGCATAGTGAATAAAGGAAAGATAAATGTTTTTCTGGAACTCTCTTGCTTTTTTGATGATCCAGCAGATGTTGGCAGTTTGATCTACGGTTCCTCTACCTTTCCTAAATCCACCATGAACATCTGGGAGTTCATGGTTCACGTATTGCTGAAGCCTGGCTTGGAGATTTTTGGAGCATTACTTTACTAGCATGTGAGATGAATGCAATTGTGCCATATTTTGAGCATTATTTGGCATTGCCTTTCTTTGGGACTGGAACGAAAACTGACCTTTTCCAGTCCTGTGGCCATTGCTGAGTTTTCCAAATGTGCTGGCATTTTGAGTGCAGCACTTTCACAGCAGAATCTTAGGATTTGAAATAGCTCAACTGGAATTCCATCCCCTCCACTAGCTTTGTTCATAGTGATGTTTTCTAAGGCCCTCTTGACTTCACATTCCAGGATATCTGGCTCTAGGTGACTGATCACACCATCATCACTATCTGTATCATGAAGAATATTTTTGTACAGTTCTTCTGTGTACTCTTGACACCTCTTCTTAATATCTTCTGCTTCTGTTAGGTCCATATCATTTCTGTCATTTATTGAGCCCATCTTTGCATGAAATGTTCCTTTGTGTCCTAATAAAACTTAAATATTCTGAACAGCAATGGAAACTATAAACAAAGTGAAAAGACAGACCCCAGAATGGGAAAAATAATAGCAAATGAAATAACTGATCACTAGACCATTCATGTATGACCTAAATCAAATCCCCTACAGCTATACAGTGGAAGTTACAAATAGATTCAAAGGACTACATCTCATAGACAAGGTGCCTGAAGAACTATGGACGGAGATTTATGATATTGTACTGGAGACAGGGATCAAGACCATCCCCAAGAAAAACAAATGCAAAAAGGCAAAATGGCTGTCTGAGAAGGCCTTACAAATAGCTGTGAATAGAAGAGAAGTGAAAGGCAAATGAAAGGAATCACATACCCACTTAAATGCAAGTTCCAAATAATAGCAAGGAGAGATAAGAAAGCCTTTCTCAGTAACCCTTGCAAAGAAATAGAGGAAAACACTAGAATGGGAAAGTCTAGATTTCTCCTTAAGAAAATTAGAAATACCAAGGAAAAATTTCATGCAAAGATGGGCACAATAAAGGACAGAAATGGTATGAACCTAACAGAACCAGAAGATATTAAGAAGAGGTGGCAAGAATACACAAAAGAACTGTGCAAAAAAGGTCTTCATGACATAGATAATCATGATTGTGTGATCAATCACCTATTTCCTGACATTCTGTGATGCAAAGTCAAGTGGGCCTTAGGAAGCATCACTACAAACAAAGCTAGTGGAGGGGATGGAATCCCAGTTGAGCTGTTTCAAATCCTAAGATGATGCTGTGAAAGTGCTGCACCCATTATGCCAGCACATTTGGAAAACTCAGCAGTGGCCACAGGACTGGAAAAGATCAGTTTTCATTCCATTCCCAAGAAAGGTATTGCCAAAGAATGCTCAAACTACTGCACGATTGCACTCATCTCACATGCTAGTAAAGTAATGCTCAAATTCTCCAACCCAGGCATCAACAAGATGTTAACCGTGAACTTCCTGATGTTCAAGCTGGTTTTAAGAAAGGCAGAGGAACCAGAGATCAAATTACCAACATCCCTTCGATCATTGAAAAGCAAGAGAGTTCCAGAAAAACATCTGCTTTAAAGACTATGCCAAAGCCTTTGACTGTGTGGATCACAGGAAACTTTGGAAAACTCTTCAAGAGTTCAGAATACCATACCACCTGAAGTGCCACTTGAGAAATCTGTATGCAGGTCAGGAAGCAGGAATTAGAACAGGGCATGGAACAACAGACGTCCCAAATAGGAAAAGGAGTACCTCAAGGCTGCATATTGTCACCCTGCTTATTTAACTTACATGCAGAGTACATCATGAGAAACGCTGGGCTGGATGAAGTACAAGCTGAAATCAAGTTTGCCTGGAGAAGTTTCATTAACCTCAGATATGCAGATGATCCCACCCTTATGGCAGAAAACGAAGAACTAAAGAGCCTCTTGATTAAAGTGAAAGAGGAGAGCTCAACATTCATAAAACTAAGATTATGGCATCTGGCCCCATTACTTCATGGAAAATTGACGGGAAAACAGTGGAAACAGTGGCAGAATTTATTTTCTGGGGCTCCAAAATCACTGCAGATGGTGATTAAAAGATCACCATGAAATTAAAAGATGCTTGCTTCTTGGAAGAAAAGCTAAGACTAACTTACACAGCATATTAAAAAGGAGAGACCTTACTTTGCCAACAATGGTCCGTCTAGTCAAAGCTATGGTTTTTCCAGTAGTCATGAATGGGTTTGAGATTTGGACTATAAAGATGGGTTAGCATTGAAGAACTGATGCTTTTGAACTGTAGTGTTGGAGAAGGCTCTTGAGAGACCCTTGGACTGCAAGGAGATCCAACCAGTCCATCCAAAAGGAAGTCAGTCCTTAATATTCATTGGAAGGACTGATGCTGAAGCTGAAACTCCAATACATTGACCACCTGATGAGAAGAACTGACCCATTTGAAAAAACCGTGATCCTGGGAAACACTGACGGCAGGAGCAGAAGGGTATGACAGAGGATGAGATGGTTGTATGGCATCACTAACTCAATAGACATGAGTCTGAGTAACCTCTGAGATTTGGTGGTGGATAGGGCAGCTTGGCATGTTGCCGTCCATGGGGTTGGAAAGAGTCGAACACGACCCAGCAACTGAAGTGAAATGAACTGAAATAACTGACCAGCATTAATTTCAGAAATATGTAAGCAGCTCACACAAGTCAATACCAGAAAAACAAACAACCCAGTCAAAAAAGTGTGCAGAAGACCAAAACAGACATTCTCCAAGGAAGACATGTCAATGACTAATAACCAAATGAAAAAGATACTCAACTTCATTCATTATTAGAGAAATGTAAGTCAAAACTATGATGCTATATCACCTCAAACTTGTCAGAATGGCCATCATATAAATATCTATGAACAATAAATGCAGGATAAGGTGTGAAGAAATGCCAATTGATGCAGTCACAATAAAGAATAATAAGGAGATTCCTTAGGAAATTAGGAAGAAAACCAGCATATGACCCAAGATTCCCACTCCTAGGCATAGACCTTGAGGTGTATGGAAATGGAAAAAGACACATGTAACCCAAAGTTTATTGCAGCTCTACTTACAACATCTAGGAAATGGAAGGAAATTATGAAACTTTGAGCCATGTTGTGTAGTACCACCCAAGTTTGACAGGTCATTGTGGAGACTTCTGACAGAAAGTGGCCCACTGGTAAAGACAATGGCAAACCACTTCAGTTTTCTTCCTTTGAGAGCCCCATAAACAATATGAAAATGCAAAAAGTTATGACACTGAAAGATGAACTCTCCAGATGCCCAATATGCTGCTGGAGAACAGTGGAGAAATAACTCCAGAAAGAATGATAAGACGGAGCCATAGCAAAAACAATGCCCAGTTGTGGATGTGACTGGTGATGGAACTAAAGTCCAATGCTGTAAAGAACAATATTGACAGGAAGCTGGCATGTTAGGTCCATGAATCACAGTAAATTGAAACTGGTCAAACAGAAGATGGCAAGAGTGAACACTGACATTTTAGGAATCAGTGAACTTTACGGACCAGAATGCACAAATTTAATTCAGATGACAATTACATTTACTATTGTAAGCAAGAACCCCTTAGGAGAAATGCAGTAGCCCTCATAGTCAACAAAAGAGTCCAAAATGCAGGACTTGTGTGCAATCTCAAAAATGACAGAATGACCTCTGTCCATTTCCAAGGCAAACCATTCAATATCATAGTAATTCATGTCAATCTATGCCAAAACCAATACAGAATTGTAAAGTAAAAATTAAAAATAAATAAATAAATAAAATAAAATAAAATAATAAAGTCTATGCCCAACTACTATTGTCAAAAAAGCTGAAGTTTAACAGTTCAATGACAAGACATTCTAAAACTAACACCAAAAAAAAAAAAAAAAAAAGATGTACTTTTCATCATAGGGGACTAGAATGCAAAAGTAGCAAGTCAAGAGATAGATACCTGGAATAACACACAAGTTTGGACTTTGAGTGCACAATGAAGCAGGGCAAAGGCTAACAGATTTTTTCCCAGAGAATGCACTGGTCATAGCAAACACCCTCTTCCAACAACACAAGAGATGACTACACATGGGCATCACCCAATGGTCGATACCAAAATCATATAGTTTATATTCTTTGCAGTGGAAGATGAAGAAACTCTATACAGTCAGCACAATCAAGATCAGGAGTGACTGTGATCATGAACTCCTTATTGCCAAATTCAGGCTCAAATTGAAGCAAACAGGGAAAACCACTAGACCATTCAGGTAGAACCTAAATCCATGATGATTATACAGTGGAAGTGACAAACAGATTCAAGGGATTAGATCTGATACAGTGTTTGAATAACCATGAATTGTATAGGAGGCAGTGATCAAGACCATCCTCAAGAAAAATAAATGCAAAAAGCAAAATGGTAGTCTGAGGAGGCCTTAAAGTACCCAAGGAAAGAAGAGAAGCCAAAGGCAAAGAAGAAAAGGAAAGATATATCCATCTAAACACAGAGTTGCAAAGAATAGCAAGCAGAATTCAGAAAGACTTCCTTGGCAATAAATGCTAAGAAATAGAATGGGAAAGACTAGAGATCTCCTCAAGAAAGCTAGAGATAAAAAGGGAACATTTCATGCAAAGATGGACATAATAAAGCACAGAAACAATATGGAACTAAGAGAAGCAGAAGATATTAAGAAGAGGTGGCAATAATACACAAAAGAACCATGCAAAAAAAGATCTTAATTATTCAGATAACCACAATGGTGTGATCAGTCATCTAGAGCCAGACATCCTGGAATCTGAAGTCAAGTGGGCCTTAGGAAGCATCACTATGAACAAAGCTAGTGGGGGTCATGGAATGCCACCCATTTCAAATCCTAAAAGATGATGCCGTGAAAGTGCTGCACTCAATATGCCAGCACATTTGGAAAACTCAACACTGGCCACAGGACTGGAAAAGGTCAGTTTTCAATCCAATCTCAAAGAAAGGCAATGCCAAGAAATGTTCAAACTACTGCATAATTGCACTCATCTCACACATTAGCAAAGTAATGCTCAAAATTCTCCAAGCCAGGCCTCAACAGCACATGAACCAAGAAATTCCAGATGTTCAAGCTGGATTTAGAAAAGGTAGAGGAATCAGAAATCAAATTACCAACATCTGTTTAATCATAGAAAAAGCAAGAGAGTTCCAGAAAACCACCTATTTCTGCTTTATAGATTATTCCAAAGCCTTTGTCTATTTAGATCAGAACAAACACTGGAAAATTCTTCAAGAGATGGAAATGCCAGACCACCTTACCTGCCTCCTGAGAAATCTGTTTGCAGGTTAAGAAGCAACAGTTAGAACCAGAAATGGAATAATGGACTGCTTCCAAATTGGGAAAAGAGTATGTCAAGGCTGTATATTGTCACCTTGTTTATTTAACTTATATGCAGTGTACATCATGTGAAATACAGGGCTGGATGAAGCACAAGCTGGAATCAAGATTACAGGGAAAAGTATAAATAATCTCAGATATGCAGATGATATCACCCTTATGGCAGAAAGCAAAGAGAAAACTGAAGGCGATATGCACTAATAATTGATGAAAGCGAAAGAGGAGAGTGAAAAAGCTGGCTTAAAACTCAACATTCAGAAAAAAGAAGATCATGGCATTCCATCCCATCACTTCATGGCAAATAGATGGGGAAACAGTGACTATTTTCGTGAGATCCAAAATCCCTCCAGATGTGGCTGCAGCCATGAAATTAAAAGACACTTGCTCCTTGGAAGAAAAGCTATGACCAACTTAGACAGCATATTAAAAAGTAGAGACATTACTCTGCTGGAAAATTTCTATCTAGTGAAATGTATGGCTTTCCCAGTAGTCATGTATGAATGTGAGTGTTGGACCATAAAAAACCTGGGAGCCAACGAATTGATGCTTTTGAACTTTGGTGTTAGAGAAGACTCCTGAGAGTCCCTTGGACTGCAAGGAGATCCAACCAGCCCACCCTAAAGGAGATCAGTCATGAATATACACTGGAAGGACTGATGCTGAAGCTGAAACTCCAAGACTTTAGCCATCTGATGCAAAGAGTTGACTCATTTGAAAAAACCCAGATGCTGGCAAATTTCAACGCAGGAGGAGAAGGGGATGACAGAGGATGTGATGTTTAAATGGCATCATTGACTCAATGGACATGAGTTTTATCAAGCTCTGGGTATTGGTGATAGACAGAGAAGCCTGGCATGCTGCAGTTCATGAGGTCCAAAGAGTTAGACATGAGTGAACAACTGAACTGAATTGAGGACATGGAAGGAACCTAGAAGTCCATCAACAGATGAATGGATAAAGAAGATGTGGTACACATATACAATGGAATATTACTCAGTCATAAAAAGGTATTCATTTGAGTCTGTCCTAATGAGGTGGATGACCTAGAGCCTATTAAACCGGGTGAAATATGTTAGAAAAACCACTATCATATACTAACACATATATATGGAATCTAGAAAGATGGTAGTGATGTACTTATTTTCAGAGCACCAATAGAGACCCAGACATTGAGAACAGACATATGGACATGGCTGGGGCAAGAAGGAGAGGGTGGGAGGCATGGAGACAGTAATAATGAAACATACATTACCACATGTAAAATAGATAGCCAATCAGAATTTGCTGTATGATTCAGGGAGCTCAAGCCAGTGATAGATAACAACCTAGAGATGTGAAATGGGTAGGGAAGTGGGAGGGATGTTCATGTGGGGGTGGATATGAGTAAACCTGTGGATGATTCATGTTGATGCTTGGTAGAAACCAATGCAATATGGTAAAGCAATTATCCTTCAATTAAAAATAAATAAATATAAAAGAATATATAGAATATATAGTTCTGTCTATTGATGGTTTTCCTACTTAAATCAATTATTAGTGTATATTGCCTTCATTTTTCATTGGTTATTTTCCCATGAGAAAATAAATAAAATTTTCTTATTCTTCCTGCAAAATAATAGCTTGAAAACTCAGTCTTACTGATATTATTATTTAATTGGGTACTATTTTGAAAAATATGCAGTTTAATATCTTACTATATAACTTATGATTTTTTTCTTTTAAAAAGCTCTAGCTGATTATTATCTATATCCTTTACAAGAAAAGGATATCTTATTTATTTTCAACTAGGTAGGTAGTGGAAGAGAAATGGAGTTTGAAATGCCAGGAGTGTGAGCTCTGCAGAAGGCCTCCAAACTTGTTTGTGAGAGTAATTTGAGAGTGAAAGTGAAGTCGCTCAGTCGTGTCCGACTCTTTGCGACCCCATGGACTGTAGCCTACCAGGCTCCTCTGTCCATGGGATTTTCCAGGCAATAGTACTGGAGTGGATTGCCATTTCCTGCTCCAGGGGATCTCCCTGACCCAGGGATCAAACCCAGGTCTCCTGCATTGTAGATAGACGCTTTACCATCTAAGCCACCAGGGAAGTCAAATTACACCAGAGAGTAATTTGATGGTAGTTTAAATACCGGCCTCTTATGGCAACCAGTGAGTTGTTAAGGTGAAGTTAACTTTCTAAATTATCTATTGTTGTTGTTATTCAGTCGCTCAATTGTGTCTGACTCTTTGTGATCCTGCGGACTGTAGCATGCCAGACCTCCTTGTCCTTCACTATCTCCCAGGGTTTTCTCAACTCATGTCCATCTCATCCTCTGTTACCCTCTTCTCCTCAGGCCCTCAATCTTTCCTAGCATCAGGATCTTTTCCAGTGAGTGAGACCAGATGGACAAAGTATTGGAACTTCAGCTTCAGCATCAGTCCTTCCAATGAATATTCAGGGTTGATTTCCTTCAGGATTGACTGGTTTGATCACCTTGCTGTCCAAGGGACTCTCAAAAGTTTTCTCCATCACCACAGTTCGAAAGCATCAGTTCTTCAGTACTCAGATTTCTTTATACTTCAACTCTCACATCCATATACGACTATTGGAAAAACCATAGCTTGGACTATACTGACCTTTGTCAGTAAAGTGAAATCTCTGCTTTCAATGTGCTATGTTTGTCATAACTTTTCTTCCAAGGAGCAAGCATCTTTTCGTTTCATGGCACTCATCACCTTTCTCAGTGATTTTGGAGCCCAAGAAAATAAAGTCTCTCACTGTTTCCTTTTTCCCCCATCTATTTGCCATGAAGCAATGGGACAGTTTTTGGAATGTTAAACTATCAGTAGTAAGAAACTATTTTGATCAATTTTTGGTCAATTATGCTAGAGCAAAATTGCTTTTTTTATTCTCTCAACTTGCTACATTATTGAACAAGCTACCAGCATCTGCAACCAACAAAATGTAGAAAAATTGAAATATTAATAAGAGGATAGATTAGGCAGGTAAATAATTAATATGTTGGGTTTTTTTCCTTTGATTTTGTGATGATCTGGATGCTTATCAGCTTCATATTTTCTAATTTTGTGAAATCTTTTCTCATTTTATATAGGCATTCCACTTTGTGCATATTGTGGATTCTTTTTGCACAAGTAGAATATGAGAAATTGTATGAGCTTCATGCCCCACCAAGCCCAGATTTGGTGGGGGCAGGAAGCAGCAGCTTCCTGACTATCTTCCATCATATACTTTGCTTTAACCCTCCTTTGACCAGCTCCCCCAACCCCAGCACCAATAACCTCCAAACAGAAGCTCCTGGGGTGAAAAAGGGTAACCTGAAAGCCTGAATAATCTATCAACTCAGCAGCAACCCAAACGCAGAACTCTCACGCTATGAGGTTGGTTTTCTCTGGCACCAGGATTGATTAACCAGGATGGACATTTGGGGATCCTTTATAATTTCTTATTAAATCCAACACCATTCAAAATACTCATATTTCTATTGTAAATGTCTGGTATTGAAATGAAATTATTCAGAGGAGCCAGGAAGATTTTTTAGAATTAATCTTTCTTCCTTTATCCCAATTTTAATAGTTAATATAAGCATCATTGACATGAGAGAGTCAATGTTCCACTTCTCTAGCAAGAGAATTTAAGTCTATATGCTTGCAGTTTTACTTAAATTAAAATCCTCCCCCCCCCCCAAAAAAAAGGCAAAGTAAAAGGCCTGCTTTCAGGTTCTTTTTGAGAAAATTAACCTTTCTCCTTTTTTATATGGTGCCTTACTTTCTTCTAGAAAAAGCAAATGAATCCATGTTCATAAGAAATTACTTATATACTTTTCATACTATATTTGGTTTTCTATCTTGCATTTCAGTTATAAATCAAATTGACTAAATTCTCTAATTATTGTAAAAGGTAACTGAGGACAGACTGAATATCTAGATTCTTCAAAAATCCCAAGAGGTCAGAAATATTTATTCAGATATGAATATAAGTTGATTATTCCCAATCTGTATGGTCAGTCTGTGGGGTAAGTTTAGTTTTTCATTACTCAGTGTTGATTATGTATTTACATTTGACGTGAGAAAAAGTTGCTTTTTGGCTTAATTGAATTTTCTTTTACTCTGAGAATATTTATTCTAGTTTTGAATTGGTTTTGGTTTTAAGAATCTTGCACTTTTTTTTTCAGTTACTTGGTGGATTTAAACATTAAATATAAAGGGATTTTTTAAAGATAAGCTAGAGTACAAAATAATAAATATGACCCATTATCTTTCTACCTCAATTTTTTACTGAAAGAAATGAAATCTTTACAATAACTAGTTTCATAAAACATCATTTATAAAATACAATATTATTCTATAAACAATCTAGTTATATGTATTTTGTTAAAATATTATAAAATAGCATATAACTTCTATAAAAATTTTTACATTTTTTAAAACAGCTAACAAAGTTATATTAGACACTAAAACTGGCAGATAATGTGATATTCCTTTAAGCATACTTACTAGTTTTGTTGTACACTTTACCAGATAATTAAATAGATGAGATTGATAATGTGTTCTTCTGACAGTCTCCCAGTTGGAAGTGTTATAGTGAACATAAATTTGGGCTCTTTGCTAACAGTCAATTGTCCCATAAGCCAGAATGATGCTGTCTATTGTAAATAGTACAAAGTCATCAAACTGACAGTGAAATTTAGTTTCTGAGAAACTCATGAAAATCTGATGTTTTGTATTGATAATTCTGAAGCTTGAGCAAAAGGCAGATAAAAATATTTGAGGAGCTTCTATTAAAATTTATTAATCAGAATGTTTCTAGCATAACAGCACTGCCCATTCAATCAAAGGCTTGAATTCTGTCTTTAACAATGCTTCATGTTTTATCTTCTATTTGTCTTTCAAGAAATTCTTTGCTTTAAGAAAAAATTTCAGCTCCTACAAATGCACCCTGTCACCACCATTTCTTGTAGTTCCCATGTTAAAGAGGAGAGTGAGAGATATTTTCTGTCTATTCTTCTGCCTAAGTTCAACTTTTCGTCTTTCCAGCTCAGGTGTACCTTTCTCCACTGAGACTTCCAGGATCACATCTGATTTTCATTCCCTCTGACCACTTGTAACCCTTTAACCACTGATTTGCAAGTGTACTATGCACTGCTTCCTTAATATTTCTATGGCTCCACACTTTTCCACATCTGAGCAAGGACACATGTGTTTTGTTTGCTAATCACCCTTTCTGTACTGCTCCAGCACTAGCTCTGTCACTGATCTTTGACATCGTCAAGATTTCCAGAACCTATTTACTTTTCTTTAGGTTTTGTCCACTTTGCCTTCCTCACTCCCTCCCCTTCCTCATGGTCTGGATCACTTTCACAAATTGTCACACCTCAAACCCTGCCTCCTCACAGATTTACCTTGCTGCATTACCTGAAAAATCTCCCCTGATTAGCACTATGATCTGACTCCAATATATGCATTAACTAAAAGATTAAGTAACTGCTGGGAGGAGAATGGCATAACCCTCTACATCAGAATCATGACAAATATAATCAGTCTCAGTTGAATCCTCCGTGTTCTTTGAAAATCTTTTTTTGTCTTACTGAGCCCATGATGTCACTCTTTCTCTTCAATCATCTTTCCAAGCTTTACCCTTCGTTTAGGCCTTTTCTCAACTCGCCGCACTCATTGTCAGTAAACTCTCTAGCTTTAAATGCATGGGTTAAATTGAATTCATTAGCCATGAATTCCTTTGTTTTGCACTCACACTGTTCACTGATCCCGGGGTAGATAAGGCGTGACCAGGAAGACAGAAGAAGACTCCAGGAGCCGTGGGGACTGCAGACATGTTTATTTTCTCTGGGCAGCAGCAGCAGTTAGTCTTCAAAGACTACTGGTACACTAAGACAGACAGAAGGGCCCATGGCCAAGTGGATACACAGGCCCAGTGCTACCCAGGTCAGCACTATCGTTTGCAGAACATGAGGTATGAGGCCCTGAGAGAGTGGGGCAGGAGAGCCTGACTGATTCCATGTTGTCAGTTAATTTCTCCACATCCTTCAAGTTCCAAATCATAGTAACAAAATTGACAAATTTGGTATAACATTGCTTCCTTTCATTTAGTCTCCGACAAAAAGACACCCCGTCTTCTCTTCAGTTGAACAAGTTTACCTCCAAAGTAGCTTCAACCAGTTCACCTCCAAAATAACTTTTAATATCACTCTAATCCCTCTCATCTGCCCCATATTCTCTTCTGCTATGTAGTGCATTATTTTAGCCTTCTAAGTGATTTTCTTGTACCTAGTGTCTCACCCCACCCCCTCAACCAATTCATTCTCCACACTCCTGCTGTCAGAGATCTTTCTAAAATACAGATCCAATACATCATTCTTCATTAAAAATTCTTACTGTCTTCTCTTTAGCTTTTTCACAATCCAAATATCTTAGCCTCACTCACCAGGCCTATAATGAGTTTGGCTCATCACTCAGCTACCCTCCACTTACACTTGACCTCTTGCATTTCTGATATGCTTTATCTTCTCTTGTATTTGTGTTTTTTAATTTTCTTTTGCCTCATTTCCTGCCTTTGTACATGTTGCTTCTTCTGCCTGGAAGGCTTTTTCCCTGGAAACTTTCCTAATGTAGCTCAAATGTTACCTGATCTGTAACATTTGACTAGAAAACCTCTCTTCCAACCTTCAGGTCCACTGTTTTGGGGCTCACACTTAATTTTGTGCCCTGTAACATTTTTTCTTACATTCTGCCTTTTGTCGTGTAGTGAGAGTACAAATAGGCTTATTTGCCCAAGGTCACACAAACATTACATCCAAAATGCTTCTCCCCAAATTAATTTATTGATAACTATAAAATGACCGACATTTTTATGACAACCCTGTATGCGAGACAACAAAAGAGACACAGATGTATAGAACAGTATTTTGGACTCTGTAGGAGAGGGATAGGGTGGGATGATTTTGGAGAATGGCATTGAAACATGTATAATATCATGTAAGAAATGAATCACCAGTCTAGGTTTGATGCAGGATACAGGATGCTTGGGGCTGGTGCGCTGGGATGACCCAGAGAGATGGTATGGGGAGGGAGGTGGGAGGGGGATTCAAGATTGGGAACACGTGTACACCTGTGGTGGATTCATGTTGATGTATAGCAAAACCAATACAGCATTGTAAAGTAAAATACAATAATAAATAAATAATAAAAATAAAAATAAAAAGCTTCCTACACAAAACAATGCTAAGTTTGTCTTACTATGTCATTAACACTTAGGGCAAAGTAAATAGCATCATATAGAACATGCTACAATGTCACACTTACTTTGTGTAATTGTTTGTGTATATTTTATTAAGTATATATATACTTTGTGTATGTATATATACACTATATATATATATATATATATAAAGTATGTATATACTTTGTATATATTAAGTCACAAACATTGTTGAACAAAGTATCTAGTATTATCAATCCAATTTTGGGTATAAGAGATGGTGTTGAAATGTATATAATCTGTTGGTATGTGGTTGGGAGCAAAAGCCTATCTAAAGGATAATCTGAACAGTATGTTTAGATATTTCATTTTATAGACACAGGAAAATGTTTATCTTTTAAAGTCATTTATTATTCATTCTTGTATTCATTCTTTCAGCATATATTTATCAAACATCCTGTAGATGCTAGGCACTGTGTTAATTGATGTTTACATATTGGTTACATTAAATATTTATATACTGGTTCATGATACTTAGCTTCCTTACTCTTGTTATTCCAGTTACAAATACAGTGACAAGATACACCAGATAAGGAGATAGTGGGGATTTTTGATTTAACAACCATTTACCAGTATATAATAGCAAAGACATAGTAGCTCACGTTAACACTTGACTAAAGTTAGAAATAAAATCTCTGTTGGATTTCTCCATAGTTTTCCATTTGGGCAATAAGAATCTTTAATAGAAAAAATATCCAGCACATAGAAAAATAAAACTTTTGGTAGATATCCTACCATAGGTCAGAAAAAGTGTACCCATGTCCTGTTTACAAACAAAGGAGCAAAATAACCATTTTAAAATACTGTCCTGAGTCAATATGTTACCCATTCTTGTACTTTTTCCCATTTCCTATAGCAGATCTGCTATTTATATTCTTGCACTTATTTTATAGACAAAGGTCAAATATTCTGATAGAAAATGGTATTTTTTTTTTCCTGAAGATCATATATCCAATAATTATTGGCATCAGAATTCTAATTCAGGACAAAACTCTATTACTAAAAGCTATTTCCAGCACAGAAATGGTTTTCATCTAACCAAGGAGACATCACAGTCAAACAGTTGTGATGTTAGAAGTGTCTGTACAGTAGTAAACCAGCACATCAAAGAATTAGGGCAAGAAAGCTTATTTTCCTTCAAGAAAACTGCATTCTAGAGTTGCAAGAGTCAATATAAGTGTCTCAGCATCGAGATGCAGGACAACTGAGAAGGTATCAAACTCCGAACAGAATGAACAGTATGGCCCAGTAGAGATGTCAACAGGAAAGTTGTAAGAGATGAAGATAAACCTCCAACTGAAAAATTCTCAGAACAAGTTTAAAGGGAAGATTACTTCTGGAATAAAAATACTTCACTGGGTGAATTAGAGTCAAGATCTAGCCCTCATATTTTAGAATTCTTTTGTAGGTATCTGTGATTATTTGTAGGCATTTGTAGGTATCTTCACAGATTTATCTGTGAAGATTTCTTTTTCTGATTTAATGCATAGATCAGCTACCACATCTTCCCCCATCTCTATGTTCCTAAAATGATTTGTGACTTTTAAGTTGATCCTAAACAAAAAATAATATAGATTTCTTTTTGGTGATCCAGGATTGGCTTTTTCAGATTCAATATTTTTATAAAAATGCTTATAATAATTTCAAGCTCAAACAAAATTTCTCATAAGGAAAAGTGATTAGAAAGATCTGTACATAGTTAGAAACTCTTTACAGTCATTTCTTAATTTATTATTCAGTAATTTTGTGTGCCTATTTTATACCAGATTTTGTCATGTGCTAATACGTGAACCATGAACTTCCTGATGTTCAAGTCTGTTTTAGAAAAGGCAGAGGAACCAGAGGTCAAATTGCCAACATTCGCTGGATCATAGGAAAAATAAGAGAGTTCCAGAAAAACATCTATTTCTGCTTTATTGACTATGCCAAAACCTTACTGTGTGGATCACAATAAAGTGTGGAAAATTCTGAAAGAGATAGGAATACCAAACCACCTGACTTGCCTCTTGAGAAATCTGTATGCAGGTCAGGAAGCAACAGTTAGAACTGGACATGGAACAACAGACTGATTCCAAATAGGAAAAGGAGTATGTCAAGGCTGTATATTGTCACCCTGGTTATTTAACTTCTATGCAGAGTACATCATGAGAAACGCTGGAGTGAAAGAAACATAAGTTGGAACCAAGATTGCTGGGAGAAATATCAACAACCTCAGATATGCAGATGACACTACCCTTATGGCAGAAAGTGAAGAGGAACTAAAAAGCCTCTTGATGAAAATGAAAGTGGAGATGAAAACGTTGGCTTAAAGCTCAACATTCAGAAAACGAAGATCATGGCATCCGGTCCCATCACTTCATGGCAAATAGATGGGGAAACAGTGGAAACAGTGTCAGAGTTGATTTTGGGGGGGCTCCAAAATCACTGCAGATGGTGACTGCAGCCATGAAATAAAACATCCTTACTCCTTGGAAGAAAATTTATGACCAACCTAGATAGCATATTAAAAAGCAGAGACATTACTTTGCCGACTAAGTTTCGTCTAGTCAAGGCTATGGTTTTTCCTGTGGTCATGTATGAATGTGAGAGTTGGACTGTGAAGAAAGCTGAGCGCCGAAGAATTGATGCTTTTTTAAATTTATTTTTATTTTTTATTTTTTAAATTTTTATTTTTACTTTATTTTACTTTACAATACTGTATTGGTTTTGCCATACATTGACATGAATCCACCACGGGTGTACATGAGTTCTCAAACATGAACCCCCCTCCCACCGCCCACCCCATATCATCTCTCTGGATCATCCCTGTGCACCAGCCCCAAGCATCCTGTATCCTGCATTAAACACAGACTGGTGATTCGTTTCTTACATGATAGTATACATGTTTCAATGCCATTCTCCCAAATCATCCCACCTTCTCCCTCTCCCTCAGAGTCCAAAAGTCTGCTCTACACATCTGTGTCTCTTTTGCTGTCTCACATACAGGGTCACCATTACCATCTTTCTAAATTCCAATATATGTGTTAGTATGCTGTATTGGTGTTTTTCCTTCTGGCTCACTTCACTCTGTATAATCGGCTCCAGTTTCATCCATCTCATTAGAACTGATTCAAATGTATTCTTTTTAATGGCTGAGTAATACTCCGTTGTGTATATGTACCACAGCTTTCTTATCCATTCATCTGCTGATGAACATCTATGTTGTTTCCATGTCCTGGCTATTATAAACAGTGCTGCAATGAACATTGGGGTACATGTGTCTCTTTCTATTCTGGTTTTCTTGGTGTGTATGCTCAGCAGCAGGATTCCTGGGTCAAAAGGCAGTTCTATTTCCAGTTTTTTAAGGAGTCGCTACACTATTCTCCATAGTGGCTGTACTAGTTTGCATTCCCACCAACAGTGTAAGAGAGTTCCCTTTTCTCCACACCCTCTCTAACATTTATTTCTTGCAGAATTTTGGATTGCAGCCATTCTGACTGGTGTGAAGTGGTACCTCATTGTGGTCTTGATTTGCATTTCTCTAATAATGAGTGATATTGAGCATCTTTTCATGTGTTTGTTAGCCATCTGTATTCTTCTTTGGAGAAATATCTATTTAGTTCTTTGGCCCATTTTTTGATTGGGTCGTTTATTTTTCTGGACTTGAGCTGCATAAGTTGCTTGTATATTTTTGAGATTATTTGTTTGTCAGTTGCTTCATTTGCTATTATTTTCTCCCTTTCAGAAGGCTGTCTTTTCACCTTGCTTATAGTTTCCTTTGTTGTGCAGAAGCTTTTATTTTTTTATTTTTTTAGAAGCTTTTAATTTTAATTAGATCCCATTTGTTTATTTTTGCTTTTATTTCCAGTATTCTGGGAGGTGAATCATAGAGGATCCTACTGTGATTTATGTCGGAGAGAGTTTTGCCTATGTTCTTCTCTAGGAGTTTTATAGTTTCTGGTTTTACATTTAGATCTTTAATCCATTTTGAGTTTCTTTTTGTGTGTGGTGTTAGAAAGTGATCTAGTTTCATTCTTTTACAAGTGGTTGACCAGTTTTCCAGCACCACTTGTTAAAGAGATTGTCTTTAATCCATTGTATATTCTTGCCTCCTTTGTCAAAGATAAGGTGTCCATATGTGTGTGGATTTATTTCTGAGCTTTCTATTTTGTTCCATTGATCTATATTTCGGTCTTTGTGCCAGTACCATACTGTCTTGATGACTGTGGCTTTGTAGTAGAGCCTGAAGTCAGGCAAGTTGATTCCTCCAGTTCCATTCTTATTTCTCAAGATTGTTTTGGCTATTCGAGGTTTTTTTGTATTTCCATACAAATCTTGAAATTACTTGTTCTAGTTTTGTGAAAAATATTGCTGGTAGCTTGATAGGGATTGCATTGAATCTGTAGATTGCTTTGGGTAGTATACTCATTTTCACTATATTGATTCTTCCGATCCATGAGTGGTATATTTCACCATCTATTAGTGTCCTCTTTGATTTCTTTCATCAGTGTTTTATAGTTTTCTGTATATAGGTCTTTAGTTTCTTTAGGTAGATATATTCCTAAGTATTTTATTCTTTTCATTGCAATCGTGAATGGAATTGTTTCCTTAATTTTTTTTTCCCTACTTTCTCATTATTAGTGTATAGGAATGCAAGGGATTTCTGTGTGTTGATTTTATATACTGCAACTTTACTATATTGTGGTGTTGGAGAAGACTCTTGAGAGTCCCTTGGACTGCAAGGAGATCCAATCAGTCCATTCTGAAGGAGATCAGCCCTGGGATTTCTTTGGAAGAAATGATGCTAAAGCTGAAACTCCAGTACTTTGGCCACCTCATGCGAAGAGTTGACTCATTGGAAAAGACTCTGATGCTGGGACGGATTGTGGGCAGGAGGAGAAGGGGACGACAGAGAATGAGATGGCTGGATGGCATCACTGACTCGATGGATGTGAGTCTGAGTAAATTCCGGGAGTTAGTGATGGACAGGGAAGCCTGGTGTGCTGCGATTCATGGGGTTGGAAAGAGTCGGACATGACTGAGCAACTGAACTAAACTGAACTGAAGAATACAGAAGTTCACACACAGCTCCTGCCTTCATGGAATAACAATATAAGGGAAAATACATTTGAAAACTAATATTTCAAAATATCTTTAAATGATACAAATGAACTTATATACACAGCAGAAATAGACCCACAGCATAGAAAATATTATGGTTACCAAATGGGAGGAGAGGGGGGAGATACATTAAGAGTTTGGGATTAGAATATATTCACTACTATATACAAAATAGATGAACAACAAGGAATCACTGTATAGCATAGGGAGCTATACTCATATTTTGTAACAACCTCTTTGGGAAGATAATCTGAAAAATACTATATATATTATATATAAAATATATAAATGTAGATATATACATATATGTGTGTGTGTGTGTATAACTGAATCACTTTGTTGTATACTTTAAACTGACACAATATTTTAAGGCAACTAGATATCAATAAAAAATATAATTTAGAGGAAAACAATATTTAGCAGAGTGAAAAGCTAATGCAAACTCCTGAAGTAACAATATGCATGGTGTTACCATTTTTGAACTATTGCTGAGTTAGAAAATTTTAACTGTGAGAACTTATCACTTCTGAAATTACCAGCACCTTTAGACTCAAAGCTAATGGAGATGATGGAATTCCAGCTAAGCTATTTCAAATCCTAAAAGATAATGCTGTAAAGTGTTGCACTCAATACGCCCATACATTTGAAAAAAATCAGCAGTGACTAAAGGACTGGGAAAGGTTAGTTTTCATTACAATCCCTAAGAAAGGCAATGCCAAAGAATGTTCCAACTACTGCACAATTGTGCTTATTTCACTTGCTAGCAAGATAATGCTCAAATTCCTTCAAGCTAGTCTTCAACACTATGTGAACTGAGAACTTCCAGACATACAAGCTGAATTTAGAAACGGCAGAGGAACCAGAGATCAAATAGACAACATCCATTGGATCATAGAAAAAAACAAGGAAATTCTGCAATAGCATCTACTTCTGCTTCATTGACTACACCAAAGCCTTTGACTGTATGGATCACAACAAACTGTAGAAAATTCTTAAAGAGAAGGGAATACCAGACCATCTTACCTGTCACCTGAGAAAACTCTGTGCAGGTCAAGAGGCAACAATAAAAACCAGACATGGAACAAAGGACTGGTTCAAAATTGGGAAAAGAATGTGTCAAGACTGCATATTGCCACCTAGCTGATTTATCTTCTATGTAGAGCACAGCATATGAAATGCCAGGCTGGATGAATCACAAGCTGGAATCAAGACTGCTGGGAGAAATAGCCTCAGATACATAGATGACACCACCCTAATGGCAGTAAGAGAAGAGGAACTAAGAAGCCTCTTGATGAAGGTGAAAGAGGAGAGAGAAAAAGCTGGCTTAAAGCTCAACACTCAAAAAACTAAGATCATGGCATCTGGTTCCATCACACCATGGCAAATAGATGGGGGAAAAATGAAAACAGTGACAGACTTTATTTTCTTGGGCTTCAAAATCACTATGAACAGTGATGGCAGCCATGAAATTAAAAGTAGATTGTTCCTTGGAAGAAAAGTTGTCACCAACCTAGACAGTATATTAAAAAGCAGAGACATTACTTTGTTGTCAAAGATCCATATAGTCAAAACTATGGTTTTTCCAGTAGTCATGTACAGATGTGAGAGTTGAACCATAAAAAGGCTGAGTGCCAAAGAACTGGTGCTTTCCAATTGTGGTGCTGGGGAAGACTTTTGAGAGTCCTTGTACAGCAAAGAGATCAAATCAGTCAATCCTGAAGGAAATCAAACCTGAATATTCATTGGGTGGACTGATGATGAATTTGAAGCTCCAGTAATTTGGCCACCTGATGCAAAGAGCTGACTCATTGGAAAAGAACATGATGGGAGTGACAGAGGATGAGATTGTTGGATGACATCACTGATTAATTGACATGAGTTTGAGCAAACTCTGGGAGACAGTGATGGACACGGAATTCTGCATGCTGACGTTCAGGAGGTCACAAAGAGTCAGACACAACTTAGTGACTGAGCAATAAGCAACTACCCTCTCCCAAATAATGTAACTGAAACTGGTAAAACACACACAGACACACAAAGATGTGCCATCTTCATATACAATCCAAGATAATTCTTCCAAAATATGTGCTGCCAACATAATTCTTAATAGAAGATTAATTAATTTGCCATTGGTTATTCTAAATTAGACATTAAAGGGAATTTAACAACTTCTTACAGATCTTCCAGTGCTCTTGCTCTTGTCAAGAGCTTGTTAGATGTATCCAAAGGAAGATCCCTCAGTTTTGCTTTCATTCCACCCTGATTTGGTAATAGCAAGCACCTGTATTTTCTGTACAAAGTTTCTACTAATTCCATTCCTTATAGCCTCAGTGGCTGTTAATCAAAAATACTTGTGTTGTTTTTGTCAAGAAGTAGACAAGGGACTGAGACCAGAACAATTTTAATCTTGAGTTAAAGAACATAAAAAGATAAGTTAGAACTGATTTGCATATTGCAGAAGGACCATAAGGAAACAACTCATCAATCCTGCAGGTTATATTTTCCTATGCAGCCCTGATCTCTGAATAGCAGTCTTCCCATTAATCGTGGTTTCATTTCTCATGGTTTCAGCTACCACTGTTAACTGCAATCTAAAAATATTAACTGGAAATTTTCAGAAATAAACCACTCTTAAATTTTAAATTCATGCCATCTAAGTAGTATAATCAAATCTCACACCCTAGTGCTTCATCCCAACCAGAACCTGACTCATCCCTCCATCCAATTTAGCCATGCTGTGTACACCATCTGCCCTTTGTCACTCAGTAGTAGGTTCAGGTGTCAGACCAACTGTCAAGGTACTGCTGTGCTCATGTTCAAGTAACTGTTATGTTAGTTAACACTGGCTCCAAGGCACAAGAGGTGATGCTGGCAACTTGCATATACCCAAAAGAAAATGGAGAATGCTTCCTTAAGTGAAAAAGTCAAAGTTCTTTACAAAAATAGACGAAGAAAAAAAATTTAATGTGGCGGTTACTAAGATCTAAAGTAAGAACAAATTTTCTATGTGTGAAAATGTGAAGGTAAAAAAAATTGGTGAATGTTTTGTTGCTGCTCCTCCAACTTCAAAGATTGTGGCCACAGTTTGCTATAATTGCTTAATGATGGAAAAGATATTAAATATGTACAGTAAAGTATTTTAAGAAACAAGCTACATTCACATAATTTTTATAACAGTACATCACAATGATAGTTCCATTGAATTATTAGCTATTGTTAATCTCTTACCTGTGGTGTTGGAGAAGACTCTTGAGAGTCCCTTGGACAGCAAGGAGATCCAACCAGTCCATCCTAGAGGAAATCAGTTCTGAATGTTCATTGGAAGGACTGATGTTGAAGCTGAAACTCCAATACTTTGGCCACCTGATACGAAGAGATGACTCATTTGAAAAGACGCTGATGCTGGGAAAGATGAAGGCAGGAGGTGAAGGGGACGACAGAGGATGAGATGATTGGATGGTATCACTGGCTCCATGGACATGAGTTTGAGTGGAGTCCAGGAGTTGGTGATGGACAGGGAAGCCTGGCATGCTTCAGTCCACGTGGTTGTAGAGTCAGACACGACTGAACTGAATCTCTTACCATATCTAATTTATAAATTAAATCTTATTATAGTTATGCATGTATAGGATAGGGGCTTTCCAGGTGGCTCAGTGAATAAAGAATCTGCCTGCAATGCAGGAGACACAGGAGACATAGGTTTGATTCCTGGGTCAGGAAGATACCCTGGAGGAGGGCGCAGCAACCCACACCAATATTCTTGCCTGGAGAATTCCATGAACAAGAGGAGCCTGGCAGGTTACAGTCCATAGGGTTGCAAAGAGTTGAACAGGACTGAAGCAAGTGAGTGTACACACATATATATACAGAATAAAAGTATAGTTTAACTAGGAGTCAGCAGTATCTGCAGTTTCAGGCCTCCACTGGTGGTCTTGGAGCTTATCCTCAGCATGTAAGGAGGAAAACTGTTTTCTTCAGTCAAGTCCCACACTAGTGCTGGTGGTAAAAATATGATCAACAGACATGGTCTTTACTTCCTCATGAAGATGTTTATCAAAAATCTAAAAGAAGTGAAAAAATAATTGCAAACTGATGTTGAAAGGACCAAAAAAGAACTGGGATTGAGCATAGCAGTTAGGTGCTTGTTTTAGTCAATATGGTGAAAAAAACCTCAAGACTTCCCTCCTGGTTTTTCTTGATAAGTAGTAATTTTTGAGACTTGTTGATAATTGTGGGGTTTAATCTGGTTTACATAGGTAGATACACAAGAACTCAAATGTTCAACTGTGTCATATGTTTTATATACCTTCAGTTCAGTTCAGTTCAGTTCAGTCGCTCAGTCGTGTCCGACTCTTTGCGACCCCATGAATTGCAGCACGCAAAAGGTGTATATGGTTTTCCACATGCTCATGCTTTCACTTCTCTGTGTGTATATGTGAATGACAGAAATCAAATCACCTTCTATTTGACTTTGAAAGTGATAAAGACTCTCCCCTTGACTAACTTTAGAAAAGCTTTTCTTCTCTCTTTTTGACTAAGCCATGTCCTTGGGCCTGCCTAAGTCATTTGCAGCAAAAATCCTATTAAATCAGTTTAGTGAGACTCCCCCACTCTTGACATCTGATCATCTTTCATATCCAATCACTCTGGCTACCCTTCAGCAAGAAGCCCTCTCCCCCTGCGAAATCCTCTTGGTGATTTTCCACCTGCTGACCCTCCCACTCTGTTCTCTGCCTGTATCCCACAGTCAGCTCTAGTGAACTTGGAGTTGAGACCAAGCTCTCTTCCTCATTGCAGCAGTCCTGAGAAAGTCTTACCAGAAGTATCAGAATAGTTTTCTGTTCACCACGAGCCTTTGACTTTAGGCATATCTTTCACCCACTGCTACTTTTCTACTCTCTTTCTTGAAAATAAAAGATAGTCTAATAATGCAAATCATGATTGAAATTATGAAATGTCTATTTTAAATAGCATAGTTTGTATTTACTCCGAAAATTAATTTAATAGACAGTAAATATCTAATAGAGATGACTTTGAAATATATCATGTAGGATCTGTGTATAAATATTAAATCTGAATTCAACAATTGTAACAGACAAAATATGAATGGAATCTAATCAATTCCATTTATATAGGAGTGCTGAAACAAATGAGAAATTGTTTATTTTAAAAATATATATATCTTATCTTCATTTATCCTGTTTTCATTTATCTGATTGTCATATAGATAGGGTTTACATAAATGTCAGCAATAATGAATTTATTATAGAACTTAAATAAAGTCACATTTATTTTAAACTTTTAATTCCTTATCCATTTATTTTTATATTGACAATTACATGGAACAACTTTAACATTATGTATTTTTCTATGATTGTGTGCACCTTGGAAGCTGTTTATTATATTACTTCATCTGAACTGTGTTTGCATGTCAGACGAAGACAGCTTGAGTCAATTGTTTAAATTTGATGGCACTAGAATTATCACTTTATTATTTGAATTGTACACATGTATACATGTAGACACTAATAAGGGAATCCTTAAAGTTAAAATAACCCTTTGAAAGTTTAAAAAAAATTAGATCAATAGACTGAAAGCAAAACAGTTGAAAATAAAATGTTGTATTTTATTTTTCTGACAACCTATGACACTTTTCTAGCTCAATGAATTTTTTTAAACATGCATATATCATTTATGAAATAAAAGTACAATTTTATCCATTTATTTCTGTTAAAGAACTCAGATAAGCTTGCATAAACATTATTTCATTTACATTAGGAGCTTACATTTTATTACAAAGTTTTTATTATATGGCAAGAGTAGCATTTTAACTCTTAGCTGACAAATTATTTAAAATATGTTTTATTAGAATTATTACTTCTCAGCAACTTTAAAGTCAGTCTTGTATAAAATGAAAAAAAATTATTATAAGATAGCTAGACTCACTCTTCTGAGAGATAAACACTGTGGCTTGATAGATACATGTTCATTTTCACCAGCAGCTTATTTCATAGCTGGACTTCACCCACAGGCTTGCGTCTGAATTCCTTCCATGTAACTGATGTTCATATTCAATGTAACTTCTCTCTAACTGACTCCGTGCACAAGGTATGTTACCCCTCCCCCCATCCTCCACTGGTGGGGTATAAAAACTTTTATCAAATAAACACTTTGATAAAATTCAGAAGTGGACGTTTGATGGTGTTTTCCCCGACTGATTTTTTTCTTTTTGTTTTAATGAAAAAAATGATGGTGCTACCTCAGCCAAACAAAATTTCTTGTTATAGGTACAAAATTGCACTATAGGAATATGAAGTTATTAACCATGTTCATTTGTAGCTCTTGGTAGTACCGATATCCAAAGCATCTTTCCAGACTTGCCCTTGTGTGGCTTTTGACTTGCATGTGCCCCTGAATCACCATGTACCTCTGCACCCTTATGTTTTCCTCCAAAATGTGCAGTGCTGAGAAAGAGGAAATTAGTAGGATAAATGCACTAATTTAAATTTGATTATGCATGTGGTAAGAATAACATTTAATTTCAATCCTAGATTAAGAGAACAGATGACAAACATTCTCAAGAATGTCTGTCACCCACTGTGATTTATTTGACTGCAAAATGTCTCTGCACTTATAAATAATTGGCCACTAGGGCACTGGAGCACCCTCTCAAGTCTGGGTTCCTGCTCTGAGCAGATAAAAACAATCAAACTGCAAGCTGTGTAACTGATGGGCCATGGTCAGTAAGAAGCATGGAGAATCATTTAAACCATGCATAGCTTTATCTGCTTGTACATTTATGCTTTCAACTCTTTCTCTATTTGCATAAGACTCAGAAGGTATAGAAATAATTAAAATAAAGTCAGTGGCCCCATTAATGAAAATCAGTTTCCATTAGATTCCATATTGCCATTAGCATCTTTATAATGTAGTTACTTTCTTTAATAGATAGACTTTTAATAGATAGTTGTTGTTTGGTTGCCCAGTCATGGCCAACTCTTTGTGACCCCATGGACTGAAGCATGTCAGACCTCCTTGTCCCCAAGTTTGCCGAAATTCATGTCCATTGCATTGATGATGCCATCCAACTATCTCATCCTCTGACTCTCTCATCTTCTGCCCTCAATCTTTACCAGCATCAGGAACTTTTCCAGTGAGTTGGCTGTTCAGATCAGACGACCAAATTTCTGGAGCTTCAGTTTCAGCATCAGTCGTTCCAATGATTATTTAAGGTTGATTTCCCTTAAGATTGACTGCTTTGATCTCCTTGCTGTTCAAGTGACTTTCAAGAGTCTTCTCCAGCACCATAGTTTGAAGGCACCAATTCTTTGGTGCTCTGCAATATTTGTGGTCCACTCTCACAATCATACATGGCCACTGGGAAGACCACAGCTTTGACATATGGACATTTTTTTTTGGCAGAATGTCTCTGCTTTTCAACAAACTGTTTAGATAGCTTTCACACAATGATAGTTTTCCTGCCAAGAAGCAAATGTCTTCTGATTTCATAGCTGCAGTCACTATTTGCAGTGATTTTAGATTCCCAAGAAGAGGAAATCGGTCATGACTTCCACCTTTTCCACTTCTCTTTGCCATGAAGTAATGGGGCCAGATGCCATGATCTTAGTTTTTTAATATTTAGTCTTAAACCAGCTCTTTCACTCTTCTTCACCTTCATCAAGAGGCTCTTTAGTTCCTCTTCACTTTCTGCCCTTAGAGTGGTATCACCTGCATGTCTGAGGTTGTTGATGTTTCTTCTGCCTATCTAGATTCCAGTTTGTAGCTCATCCAGCCTGAAATTTCTCATGATGTGCTCAGCACATAGGTTAAAAAAGCAGGGTGACAATAGACAGCTCTGTCATACTTTCTCAATCTTGAACCAGTCAGTTGTCCCATACAAGGTTCTAACTGTTGCTTCGTGACCCACATACAAGTTTCTCAGGAGACAGATAAGATGGTCTTTAAGAGTTTCCACAGTTTGTTATGATCCACACTACCAAAGGCTTTAGTATAGTCAATGAAACAGAGGTAGATGTTTTCTGAAATTCCCTTGCTTTCTCTATGATCCAGCAAATGTTAGCAATTTGATCTCTAGGTCCTCTTCCTTTTCTAAACTCAGCTTAGACGTCTGGAAGTTCTTGTTTCACACGATGCTGGAGCCTATCATGAAGATTTTAAGCATGACATTATTAGCATGAGAGATGAGTGTAACTGTCCAGTGGTTAGACCATTCTACCCTTCAGTGTATATATATATATACACACATATACAGACACACAATATATATCCTTTACATAATAATTAATAATTCTTAAGAATGTAGGTCATGCTACCAATGAATTAATTGTGTCCTTTATTAATAAAAAGCCCTATTTAGTATAAATATACATTCAATATATCAATGTAAGACATTTTTGATTTTGTTTTTTTTTTGCTCATTTTATTAGTTCAAATTTTAAACTGCCACCTGACATCTAAATGCATTTTTTTTGCACTTAGAAGTGAATTATTGAGGATTGAGCACTATATTATTCATTTCAGAGTGTAATGTCTACCACATATTTTATTTTATTTTATTTTTTTTCACATATTTTAAAAACAATATGTTTGAAAACATTTAATTAAATATGAATATTAATAATTTAAGAGTAGAAGAATAAAATGTATTTGTTAGCAAATATCAGCAAAAGCACTTCCCTAGCACATATGTATCTTATTGTCTGTATCGTTTACTAATATTTTCACTTGGATAATACTTTATATGAGATAATTATTCCATTTCTTATGATTAGAAGCATATAGTAGTGATTATTTTCATTTTAAATATTAAGGAGATCAAGGCATAAAATTCTCTTCATATATCAAATTATTGATAGCATCCGGGAATGTGGTCATTTTCTTTGTGATACAGTCTTGAATTTAACAAAACTTCTGAGTTCAATTAGTTCATATCTCAGTAGTGACATAATAGTAAGTATATCTGCATACCAGCTAAACAGAACCAGTGAGCTTCACTGGTATAAATATAAATAAGCATATAGTAATATAGTTCCAAATAGGAAAAGGAGTACGTCAAGGCTGTATATTGTAACCCTGCTTATTTAACTTATATGCAGAGTACATCATGAGAAACGCTGGACTGGAAGAAGCACAAGCTGGAATCAAGATTGCTGGGAGAAATATCAATAACCTCAGACATGCAGATGACACTACTCTTACGGCAGAAAGTGAAGAGGAGCTAAAAAGCCTCTTGATGAAAGTGAAAGAGGACAGTGAAAAAGTTGGCTTAAAGCTCAACATTCAGAAAACGAAGATCATGGTATCCGGTCCCATCACTTCATGAGAAATAGATAGGGAAACAGTGGAAACAGTGTCAGACTTTATTTTGGGGGGGCTCCAAAATCACTGCAAATGGTGACTACAGCCATGAAATTAAAAGACGCTTACTCCTTGAAAGAAAAGTTTTAATCAACCTAGATAGCATATTAAAAAGAAGAGACATTACTTTGCCGACTAAAGTCCATCTAGTCAAGGCTCTGGTTTTTCCAGTAGTCATGTATGGATGTGAGAGTTGGACTGTAAAGAAGGCTGAGCGCTGAAGAATTGATGCTTTTGAACTGTGGTGTTGGAGAAGACCCTTGAAAGTCCCTTGGACTGCAAGGAGATCCAACCAGTCCATTCTGAAGATCAGCCCTGGGATTTCTTTGGAAGGAATGATGCTAGAGCTGAAACTCCAGTACTTTGGCCACCTCATGTGAAGAGTTGACTCATTGGAAAAGACTTTGATGCTGGGAGGGATTGGGGGAAGGAGGAGAAGGGGACGACAGAGGATGAGATGGCTGGATGGCATCACTGACTCAATGGATGTGAATCTGAGTGAACTCCAGGAGTTGGTGACGGACAGGGAGGCCTGGCGTGTTGTGATTAATGGGGTCGCAAAGAGTCGGACACGACTGAGTGACTGAACTGTATTGAACATAACCAGACTGCCGAAAAGACCCAAGGCAGCAGCTCCTCACCTATCTGCCTGTTCTTCTTCTGAGAGCATATTTTTGCTTAGTTCTTTTTTAGTTAATTAATTATCTGAATTATTTTGACACAAAGAAAGAACCTCAAATTCAACATTATAATCTCTGCAATAAATTATTGTTTCCATTTAGATACTCAATTATCTTGTCAGTCAGTTCAGTTCAGTTCAGTCACTCAGTCATTTCTGATTCTTTGCGACCCCAATGACTGCAGCATGCCAGGCCTCCCTGACCATCACCAACTCCAGGAGTTTACTCAAACTCATGTCCATTGAGTCGGTGAGGCCATCCAACCATGTCATCCTCTGTCGTCCCCTTCTCCTCCCACCTTCAATCTTTCCCAGCATCAGGGTCTTTTCAAATGAATCACTTCTTTGCATCAGGTGGCCAAAGTATCGGGGTTTCAGATTTAGCATCAGTCCTTCCAATGAATATTCAGGATTTATTTCCTTTAGGATTGACTGGTTGGATTTCCTTGCAGTTGAAGAGACTCTCAAGAGTCTTCTCCAACACCAAAGTTCAAAAGCTCAATTCTTCAGCTGTCAGCTTTCTATATAGTCCAACTCTCACATCCATACATGACTACTGGAAAAAACATAGCTTTATCTTGTAAAGAGCTTAATAAGGTCAACTACAAGTTTGCATTTGTGATTGGCAGTTGTCATCTTCCTCTACAAGGGTTGAATCATGTGTTCCTGCAGCTGTTGGTTTTCAACACCCCCTGAAAGGAGATCAGGTTGAGAACAGAAATGAGGCAGTCTGTGTTCCCATAAAAGGTTTTCAGAGTGTTAGATATTCTTAGGAGCTGATTTTATAGGCCCAATTGTTGTATCTCTCCACATCTAAAAAAGCACTGAAGTTCTTGATGGTAATGACTATTCCTTGAAACTAGTAAAAGCTTCACTAGTAGAAACTTTTTTAAAAAAATATGTTCTTGATTGCATGTATTCCTCCTTCACCAAATTCATATTATATATATATATATATATATATATACACACACATATATATATGTATGTATGTATGTATAAAACCTTTGCCCCTGCCTCTTTGGAGCAGTTTCTCAGAGCCCACGGTGCTCATTTTGTCCCAAATTAAACTTCATATGCAACTCTCACAGTGTGCATTTTCTTAAGTTGACAAAATGAAAAACTGACAATTTTGGTATATCATTCATTTTTATCATACCCTGTGGTGATTTCCCATAACTCGCTGCCAATGCAGGAGACATAAGAGAAACATGTTTGAACCTTGGGTGAGGAAGATGCCCTGGAGGAGGACTGGGCAACCCACTCCAGTACTCTTGCCTGAAGAATCCCATAGACAAAGGAGCCTGGCAGGCTATAGCCGATAGGATCACAAAGAGTTGGACAAGAATTAGCACAAGGATTAAAATTTAGTTTTGAGAACATATTTCTTCTATCTGAAGAAATTATTGTAACATTCTTTTTAGTAAGGTCTTACCATAATATGTTCTAAGAGTTTTTGTTTGCTTGAAACAAATTTATCGCAATTTCATTTTGAAGATGATTTTGGTGAACATACACTTCTGGGTTGAAAAAGACCTCATTCCCATTATCTTAAAGATGAACCCTCATTTTCTTTCTTCTTTATTAAAATAATTTTAGATGAGAAATCTACTTTCATAATGATATTTGTTGCTTTTATTTTCTCATTAACTTCAAGATTTTCTTCTATTCTCACCTCTTCATTCTGGAATTTCTGTTGCATATATGTTAGACTGTTTGATACTTTTTGTTTTACTGTTCTGCGTTTGCTTTTTATCCCACTCATTTTCTACTCTGAACTTCATTAGGTGATTCCCAAGGTAACCAGAAATTTAAAACATGAGAAATGAAGAATTACCCACTATTTCCATTTGACTTTGTTATGATTTCCTATATGTTAATTTATGTTTTGAAGCTTTCCACTAGATCTCTTAATGTATTAATCATACAGAATACAGCTCTCATGAGACATAAAATAATATTTTGAGTTATTTGAAGAAATATTGAAAATGTAATGTATATCAATAAATACTTAAATGAATTAAGAAATAAATGAATAAGCAATATGATTATCATAGTCAAATAAAGATAGATGAAAGTCAATAAAATGGTTTTGATTTTTATAATGATGCAAAAATACATGAAATAGCAAAAACTAAGCACAGAAAAAAAGATTGAAATAGAAAATATAAATTCCTGAAATGCACATGGAAATGTGTATGTGTTTATTTGTGAGAGAGTGATCGATTTTCTTTATGGATGTGAATTTTGTACCTTTGCAAGACCTAAAGTATTTAATTTTATTATAATGGCCAGCATACAGTAAGAGGGAAGTACATGTTTTTGGAACAAAAGTATATGCTTTTCAAGTAAATGTGATTAAGTTATTCAAGTTCTGATGTACAGTTTTATCACTTGTAAAATGAAGACAAAATGGTCTTAGATTTGTGTTTTAAGTCAGATAACAAAGGCAAAGAACCTAAAAGAACCTAGCACATGGAAAATGTTCAATATAGTGTAGCTATTTTAGGGGGGTTAAATTTTGTAGGTACGTTGAAAATAATGAAATTTAAATTCATACATTGATTTTATTTTATTGACTAGTTTTGTATGCTTGAGTTACATATTTAACATTAATGAGAATTTTTTCATGAAATTATATCTATATATTTGTTATATATATATATATATAACAACCTTGGTTTTCCAGGTTGAGCTAGTGGTAAACAACCTGCTTGCCAATACAGGAAACATAAGAGACGGGTTAAATCCCTGGGTCAGGAAGATACCCTGAAAGTGAGCATGGCAACTCACTCCAGTATTCTTGCCTAGATTATCCCATGGACAGAAGAACCTGAGGGTTACAGTCCATTGGGTAGCAAAGAGTCAGACATGACTGAAGTGACTGAGCACAAACATGTATATATAATAGTTTTGCTGTGAGCGTTAGAAAATTAAACTTACAACTCTTAAAGTGCTTTTAAGTAAATAATAAAAAAAATAATGATTATTGTTCTCATTAGTAAGTAGTACTGCTGCTATCATTTATTTTTAAAGTCATCTGCTTGTATTCAAGAAATATTTCTTAAGTATTAAACTACTGTTTACATTTTTCCTTCTTAAGGCTTTTATACTTTTTTGAAAAAAAAAAAAAGTTTTTTTCTAATATGCTTCATTTTGCTTTTTGCCTTGTCAAACTGAAGTTTGTGGACCTGATGCACAATGAAGTTAAGCAAAACAAAATGTCAGAGTTTGTAGCAAAAATAAATAAATAAATAAATTGCAAGAGCCAAACAAGAACAGGTGGCCCATGCTATAAAGACCCAGACTCCTCAGTGGCTTCCAGGCAAGTGTTTTTACAGACAGTGTTAAGGGAAAGGTTTGTAGGATGTGTGAACAACTCATGAACCTTTCTTCTGATTGGTTGGTGTTGAGGTAATAGGGTAACGTTTCTGGAACTTCAACCTTCCAGTTCCAACCAGTCTGTGATCTACATGCATCTCTGATCAGCAAGGTATCACCATCCTCTAATTGGATTGGGTTCTTGGTTTCTGCAGAACACTTCAGAAGTTTGCTTCGGATTGTTATCTACATCTCTGAAGGAGAAACTAGGAATCTTGTAACTCTATTTTCCTAATCACTAACTGCTTGAGCCTACTATTTGCAACTCAGGCAAGGCCTAAAAGACTGATACCTTTATTCTTAACAAGCAAGAAATGGGGGACACAGAGAGGTTTATGTACCAAGCAGGGTTCTGCAGGATACTGCTCTGCTTGGTTTTAAAATTTCAAAAATTTATACATTACATGGTTCATTTTACTCTGAATTATTGTTTTCTAACCTTGTAAGGGAGCAAAATTTGCTGCCTCAAAATACATCTCTTTGACATGAAACTTGTTTAAACTGATTGTTTTTAAGAAATGGAAAACTTGAAGAAACCTTCAGGATAGTAGAGCAGTAAGAGACGATCACCTTCCTCCCCACAAACACATAAAACATACAGTTGCGTGTGGAACAACTTCTACAGAACACCTACTGAATGCTGGCAGAAGACCTCAGACTTCCAAGACAGCAAGCTAACCTCCACATAACTGAGTAATTATAATTTTAAAATAAATTTTAAAAAATGTTGATGTATGGCAAAACCAATACAATATTGTAAAGTAATTAACCTCCAATTAAAATAAATAAATTTATATTGGGGGCTGGGGTGGGGGTGGGTGTTGGGGGGTCCAGGCAGCAGCAGGAGGCAGCCATGAGAAGGCAGTTTAGCAAGTCCTCTGGGCGGAGAGTTCTCCTCTCTCCCCTGCCGCGGAGGCTGTGAGGGCACTGGGACGTGAGCTATGTAACATCGCGATGGCTGCCCAAGGAGAACCCCAAGTTCAGTTCAAACTTGTTTTGGTTGGTGATGGTGGTACTGGAAAAACTACATTCCTGAAGCATCATCTGACTGGTGAATTTGAGAAGTATGTAGCTACCTTGTGTGTTGAGGTCCATCCTCTTGTGTTCCATACCAACAGAGGACCTATTAAGTTCAATGTATGGGATACAGCTGGTCAGGAGAAATTTGGTGGACTGAAAGATGGTTATTATATAAAAGCTCAGTATTCCATAATAAAGTTTGATGTAACATCAAGAGTTACTTACAAGAATGTGCCTAACTGGCATAGAGATCTGGTACGAGTGTGTGAGAACATCCCAATTGTGTTATGTGGCAACAAAGTGGATATTAAGGACAGAAAGGTTAAGGCAAAGTCAATTGTCTTCCACTGAAAGAAGAATCTTCAGTACTATGACATTTCTGCCAAAAGTAACTACAACTTTGAAAAGCCCTTCCTCTGGCTTGCTAGAAAACTGACTGGAGACCCTAATTTGGAGTTTGTCACCATTCCTGCTCTTGCCCCGCCAGAGGTGGTCATGGACCCAGCCTTGGCAGCACAGTACGAGAACGATTTAGAGGTTGCTCAGACAACTGCTCTCCTGGATGAAGATGATGACCTGTGAGAAAGCGAAGCTGGGGCCCAGCGTCAGAAGTCTAGTTTTATAGGCAACTGTCCTGTGATGCAGTGGTGCAGCATGTTTGCCACTTTATTATATAGCTAACCAGAACATGTGCTTAATCTTTGGATGCTGAAGGAGATGGATGGGCTTTGGAGTGAATGTGGCAGTTAAAAAAAAAATACCTTCATTTTTTGGACCTTAATATTTAAGTGTTTTGGAACACAGTTGTTTCCTCCTTGAGTTTCAAATATAAGACTGTTATAGTCACATGACAATATTGAGAGGTGGAATCTTGTTTGTTACTGTCATTCCCATTCCTTTTCGTTTAGAATCAGAATAAAGTTGTATTTCAAATATCTAAAAAATAATAATAAAATAAAAAATAAAATAAATAAATTTATATTTAAAAAATAAAAAAATCAAACAAAAAATAATATATATAGAGAGACAAGTAATTAAGATGGAACCTGAGCCTCTGGGAGGTAGGTGTGAAGGAGGAAAAGTTTCTGTACACTCAGAAATCCCCTCAGGGGAAGGGATGAGAGTAGGTTGTAGTATCAGAGTAGAGCACAGTAAAGTGAAAATGAAAGTCTTATCTTTGAGACCCCATGGGCTATACAATCTTTGGAACTTTCCAGGCCAGATTACTGGAATGGGTAGCCATACACTTCTCCAGGGGATCTTCCCAACCCAGGGATTGAACCCCAGCCTCCCACATTGTAGGCAGATTCTTTACCAGCTGACTCACCAGGGAAACCCAAGAATACTGGAGTGGGTAGCCTATCCCTTCTCCAAGGGATCTTCCCAACACAGGAATCCAACTTGCATTGCAGGCGGATTCTTTACCAGCTGAGGTAACAGGGAAACCCTGTAGAAGGCAAAGTGGAGAGAATTCCACACAGAAATCAATGCTGACTAGCACCTTGTAGCCTGAAAAATGATTGTCTGCATGCCATTTGGGGTGGGTGGGGACTGGGATCTGAGATTCAGGCTTTGTAGATCAGATGTCAGGGAGAGGACTGGGGTTGACAGCCATGAAGACCATCTGAGGGGGCTAGTACAACACAGCTGAGGGAGTCTGGGCAAAACCATGGGCTTGGCAGAGAGACAAGAGATTATTGTCATGGGGTGTATAAGGAGAAGGATGGGCCAGCCAAGGATCTTCTAACTCTATGCAGTCACTCACAGACAGCAGAGCACTGACTATGTGGGCTGCAGGGCTATCTCCAACCTCAGAAGTGGGCGTGACAGCTGCCACCAAGCTGTAAGCAAATTAGGTCACTGTCCAAACCTTAACAGGAGCCTGGGGCAGCCTTGCACTGCCAAAGGTCCCATGATCCATGGCTAATACCCTGACGGAGTGCAGACTCTGCCTCAGGAAGTAGCAGCTTCCTATGAACCTCTGCTGCTACAGGCACTCCCTTCACATCAGAATTGTGTCTGTCTCATCCCACCTTCTTCCCAGCCTCAGTGAGCAAGTGAGCTCATTTGCCTCCTCTTGTCTAGGCAGGGAACAGACACTGGAGGATGAGGCCAAAACCAAAACTGAACTCCAGGGACTGTATGATCAAAGAGGAGGAAGGGAGTTCTCTCCTGTAATAACAGGAGCAGCAGATTAGATCCCCACATTTAACTTGGTAAACCTGCATCTATGAATTATCTAAATAGATAATGAACATTCCCACATTTGAGGCTGTGGACTTTGGGGGTAAATATGGATTTTGGAAACAAGCATAAGCTAGAATAACACCAGATCCAAGTCTGAACTGGCCCCACAGCACCTGTAGAAGGTCCAGAGACTTTCCTGAAAATATTGGAGAGCTTCCTGTGTAAGCAGGTTGACTGGAGTTCACTGTGGGGGCAAGGACACTGACATCAGAGGACACAGGAAAATATTCCTCTTGCAAATACTACTCTCTATATACATTTTTATTTTGTTATATTTTAATTGCTTTTAATTTTCTATTTATTTTTTCCTTTTATGCTTTTATTTTTAAATATATATTATATATATATTTAAAATAAAATATAATTTTGCATATATATATTTCATTTTATTTTTTACTATTTCTACTATTATTGTCATTTAGTTGCTAAGTCGTATCTGACTATTTGTGACCATGGACTGCAGCACGCCAGGCTTCCGTGTCATTTGTTATCTCCCTGAGTTTGTTCAAACGCATGTCCATTGAGTTAGTGATCCTATCCAACCATCTTGTCCTTTGTTGCTCCCTTCCCCTCTTGCCCTCAATCTTTCCCAGCATTAGGATCTATTCTAATGAGTCTACTCCTCATATAAGATGGTCAAAATATTGGAGTTTCAGCTTCAATATCTGTGAATATTCCAATGAATATTCAGGGTTCATTTTCTTTAGTTGAGATTGGTTGGATCTCCTTGCTGTCCAAGGGACTCTCAAGAGTCTTCTCTAGCACCACAGTTATAAAGCATCAATTCTTCAATGCTCAGCCTTCTTTGTGGTCCAACTCTCACATCCCTATGTGACTACTGGGAAAACCATAGCTTTGACTATATGGATCTGCTTCAACAGTAGAGACCTAATGTCTGTTTTTTAATATGTTGCCGAGGTTTGTATAACTTTTCTTATAAGAAGCAATTATCTTTTAATTTGATGGCTGCAGTCATTAAAAGCAGTGGTTTTCAAGCCCCCCAAAATGAAATCTGTCAGTTTCCACTTTTTCCTCATCTCTTTGCCATGAAGTAATGGGACCAGAGGGTGGAAGACACCCTCTTCCAACAACACAAGAAAAGACTCTACACATGGACATCACCAGATGGTCAACACCAAAATCAGATTAATTATATTCTTTGCAGCCAAAGACGGAGAAGCTCTATACAGTCAGCAAAAACAAGACTGGGAGCTGACTGTGGCTCAGATCATGAACTCCTTATTGCCAAATTTAGACTGAAATTGAAGAAAGTGGGGAAAACCACTGGACAATTCAGGTATGACTTAAATCAAATCCCTTATGCTTATACAGTGGAACTGAGAAATAGATTTAAGGGGCTAGATTTGATAGAGTGTCTGATGAACTATGGGTGGAGGCTTGTGACATTGTATAGGAGACAGGGATCAAAACTATCCCCATTGAAAAGAAATGCAAAAAAGTGAAATAGCTGTCTGAGAAGTGCTTACAAATAGCTGTGAAAAGAAGAGAAGGGAAAAGTAAAAGAGAAAAGGAAAGATATAAGTATCTGAATACAGAGTTCCAAAGAATAGCAAGGAGAGACAAGAAAGCCTTCCTCAGTGATCAATGCAAAGAAATACAGGAAAACAATCGAGTGGGAAAGACTAGATATCACTTCAAGAAAATTAGAGATACCACGGGAACACTTCATGCAAAGATGGGCTCGATAAAGGACAGAAATGGTATGGACCTAACAGAACATATTAAGAAGAGGTGGTAAGAAAACAGAGAAGTACAGTACAAAAAAAAAAAATTATGACCCAGATAATCACGATGGTGTAATCACTGACCTAGAGCCAGACATCCTGGAATGTGAGGTGAAGTGGGCCTTAGAAAGCATCACTACGAACAACGCTAGTGGAGGTGATGGAATTCCAGGTGAGCTATTTCAAATCCTGAAAGATGATGCTGTGAAAGTGCTGCACTTAATATGCCAGCAAATTTGGAAAACTCAGCAGTGGCCACAGGACTGGAAAAGGTCAGTGTGCATACCAATCCCAAGGAAAGGCAATGCCAAAGAATGCTCAAACTACCGAACAATTGCACTCATCTCACATGCTAGTAAAGTAATGCTCAAAATTCTCCAAGTCAGGCTTCAGCAACATGTGAATCGTGAACTTCCAGATGTTCCAGCTGGTTTTAGAAAAGGCAGAGGAACTAGAGACCAAATTGCCAACATCCGCAGGATCAGGGAAAAAGCAAGAGAGTTCCAGAAAAACATCTATTTCCGCTTTATTGACTATGCCAAAGCCTTTGACTGTGTGGATCACAATAAAGTGTGGAAAATTCTGAAAGAGATGGGAATACCAGACCACCTGACCTGCCTCTTGAGAAACCTATATGCAGGTCAGGAAGCAACAGTTAGAACTGGACATGGAACAACAGACTGGTTCCAAATAGGAAAAGGAGTACATCAAGGCTGTATATTGTCACCCTGCTTATTTAACTTATATGCAGAATACATCATGAGAAATGCTGGACTGGAAGAAACACAAGCTGGAATCAAGATTGCTGAGAGAAATATCAATAACCTCAGATATGCAGATGACACCACCCTTATGGCAGAAAGTGAAGAGGAACTAAAAGCCTCTTGATGAAAGTGAAAGTGGGTAGTGAAAAAGTTGGCTTAAAGCTCAACATTCAGGAAACTAAGATCATGGTATCTGGTCCCATCACTTCATGGGAAATAGATGGGGAAACAATGTCAGACTTTATTTTTTGGACTCCAAAATCACTGCAGATGGTGACTGAAGCCATGAAATTAAAAGATGCTTACTCCTTGGAAGAAAATTTATGACCAACCTAGATAGCATATTAAAAAGCAGAGACATTACTTTGCCAACAATGGTCTGTCTAGTCAAGGCTATGGTTTTTCCAGTGATCATGTATGGATGTGAGATTTGGACTGTGAAGAAAGTTGAGTGCCAAGAATTGATGCTTTTGAACTGTGGTGTTGGAGAAGAGTCTTGTGAGTCTTTTGGACTGCAAGGAGATCCAACCAGTCCATCCTCAAGGACATCAGTCCTGGGTTTTCATCAGTAGGACTGACGCTGAATCTGAAACTCCAGTACTTTGGCCACCTCATGCAAAGAGTTGACTCACTGGAAAAGACCCTGATGCTGGGAGGGATTGTGCGCAGGGGGAGAAGGGGACGACAGAGGATGAGATGGCTGCATGGCATCACCGACTCTATGGACATGAGTTTGAGTGAACTCTGGGAGTTGGTGATGGACAGGGAGGCCTGGCATGCTGTAATTCATGGGATCCCAAAGAGTCAAGCACACCTGAGTGACTGAACTGAACTGAATGGGACCAGATGCCATGATCTCAGTATTGTGAATATTGCCTTTTAAGCCAACTTTTTCACTCTCCTCTTTTACCTTCAACAGAGGCTCTTTAGTTTCTGTTCTCTTTCTGCATAAGGGTTGTGTCATTTGCATATCTGAGGTTATTGTTATTTCTCCCAGAAATCTTGTTTCCATCTTGTGCTTCATCCAGCCCTGCATTTCACGTGATGTACTCTGCATATAAGTTAAATAAGCAGGGTGAGAATACACAGCATTGACATACTCCTTTCCCAATTTTGAATCAGCCTATTGTTCCTTGTTCACTTCTAACTTCTTAAAACTTGTATACTTCTTGACCTACATACAGGTTTCTCAGCAGGCAGATCAGGTGGTCTGATATTCCCATCTCTTTCAGAATTTTCTGCAGTTTATTGTGATCCACATAGTCAAGAACTTCAGTGTAGTCAATGAAGCAGAACTTTTTTTTTTTTAATTCCCTTGTTTTTTTTCTATGATCCAACGAATGTTGGCAATTTTATCTCTGGTTCCTCTGCCTTTTCTAAAACGAGCTTGAACATCTGGAAGCTCTCAGTCCATGCACTGTTGAAGCCTTGCTTAGGGAATTTTGAGCATTAGTTTGCTAACATGTGAGATGAGTGCAATTGTACAGTAGTTTGAACATTCTTTGGGATTGCCCTCCTTTAGGATTGGAATGAAAATTGACCTTCCAGTCCTGTGGGCACTGCTGAGTTTTCCAAATTTGCTGGCGTATTGCATGTAACACTTTAACAAAATATTCTCATAGGATTTGCAATATCTCAGCTGGAATTCCATCACATTCACTAGCTTTCTTCATAATAATGTTTGCTAAGGCCCACTTGACCTCACATTCCAGAATGTCTGTCTCTAGGTGAGTGATCACACCTTTATCATTATTTGGTTCATTAAGACATTTTTTGCAGTTCTTCTGTGCATTCTTGCACTTCTTAATCTCTTCTACTTTTGTTAGGTGCTTGCCTTTCCTGTCCTTTATTGTGCCCATCTTTGCATGAAATAGTCCTTTTGTTATCTCTAATTTTCTTGATCTCTAGTCTTTCCTATTCTATTGTTTCCCTCTATTTCTTCGCATTGTTCACTTAAGAATGTTTTCGTGTCTCTCCTTGCTATTCTCTGGAACTATGCACTCAGTTGGTATATCTTTACCATTCTCTTTTCTCATCTTTTTTTTTTTTTTTTAAGCCTTCCTCAGATAACCACTTTGCCTTCTTGCATTTCTTTTCCTTGGAGATGGTTTTAGTCACCACTTCCTGTGCAAAGCTCCATCCATAGTTCTTCAAGCACTCTGTCTACCAGATCTAATCCCTTGAATCTATTCATCACCTTCACTGTATAATTGTAAGAGATTTGATTTAGGTCAGACCTAAATAGTCTTCCCTTGTGTTTTCCATGGTGGCTTCTATTTGGACTTCCTTGGTGGCTTAGCTGGTAAAGAATCTGCCTGCAATGTGGGAGACCTGGGTTCAATCTTTGGTTGGGAAGATCCCCTGGAGAAGGGACAGGATACCTACTCCAGTTTTGTGGCCTGGAGAATTCCATGGACTACAGTCCATGGGGTCATAAAGAGTCGGACATGACTTAGTGACTTTCACTTAAATGGTCTAGTGGTTTTCCCTACTTTTTTTGATTTGAGCCTGAATTTTGAAATAAGGAGTTGAATCACCTGAGCCATAGTCAGCTCCAGGTCTTGTTTTTGCTGACTTTATATAGAACTTATCTATCTTTGGCTGCAAATAATAAAATCAATCTGATTTTGGTATTGACTGTTTGGTGATGTCCATGTGTAGAGTCATCTGGAAGATGATATTTGCTACAACCAGTGTGTTCTCCATTAGCCTTTACTCTACTTCATTTTGTACTCCAAATCAAACTAGCCTGTTACCTTCAGATATTTCTTGATTTCCTACTTCTTCATTCCAATCCCCTATCATTAAAAGGACATCTGTTTTTGGTGTTAGTTCTAGGAGATCTTGTATGTTTTCATAGAATTGTTCAACTTCAGCTTTGGCATTAGTGGTTCAGGACATAGACTTGGATTACTGTGATGTTGAATGGTTTGCCTTGGAAAAGAACAAAGATCATTTTGCCTTTTTTGAGACTGCACCCAAGTACTTCATATCAAATTCTTCTTGACTATGAGGGCTGCTCCTTTTCTTCTAAGGAATTCTTGCCACAGAAATAGATATAATGATCATCCAAATTAAATTCACCCATTCCCATCCATTTCAGTTCACTGATTTCTAAAATGTCAATGTTCACTCTTACCATCTCCATTTGATCACTTCCAATTTACCTTAATTTATGGACATAACATGCCAGGTTCTTATTTTTATTTACAGTATCAGACTTTACCTTCACCACCAGACACATCCACAACTGGGCTTCCTTTCTGCTTTGGCTCAGCCTCTTCATTCTTTCTGGAGTTATTTCTTCTCACTTCCATAGTATTTATTGGACACCTAGTGACCTGGGGGGCTCAACTTTCAGTGTCATATATTTTTGCCTTTTCATACTGTTCATGGGATTCTCAAGGCAAGAATATTGAAGTGGTTTGCCATTCCCTTCTCCAGTGAACCATATTTTGTCAGGCCCTGACTAACAGAGACGTGCCCTTCAGTCATTCCACATAGCTGGAAGACAAGCCTGCCACCCTGATTGCCCACAGCTGATCCTCATTTAGTATGAAAACAATTTCTACTATGTTTTTCATTATGTGGATTTTCCCATTTTTTTCTTTATTTCACTTTGTTTTTATCTTATCTTTAATTATATTTTATATTTCTATTTTTACTTTTCTTCTCTGCTGTTTAGTATTTTCCCTCTTGTAATTCATCTCTTTTTTTAACATATTCTTTTATTTTTATCATATTTGTGTGTTTGTTTTATGCCTCCTTTGCCTTATTTTTACTTCATTGTTTGCCTGTGATAGGCTCTGGTCCTTGTGTTTTCACTTGTTCAGGTTTTAGTGTTTCAGTTATGGGTTTGTTTATTGGTTTGATCACTGTCTTCTTTTTTGTTTCCTCTTTTTCTCCTCTTCTTTTCTTTTTATTAATGTGAGCGTTTCTTTCTTTCTTTCTTTTTTTTTTTTTTTTGTCTGCTTAGATTGTGCTCATTTGCTCAGTTGTTTCTGAGCCATTCCAACCCCACCAGACTTTTCTGTCCATCGGATTTCCCAGTCAAGAATAATGGAGTAGGTTGGCATTTCCTCCTCCAGTAGATCTTCTCAACTCTGGAATTGAACCTTCATCTCTTGTGCCGTCTGAGAAGCTCTTAGCTTTTACAGTTTGTCTTAGGTTGTGTCTGTTCATTTGCTTATTTGATTGCTTATTTTTTTCTTTTTTTTTCCTTCACTACTGTGCCGTATGACTTGTGGAGTCTTGGTACTCCAGCCAAAAGTTGGGATAGATCTCCAAAATAGAGACACAAGCCCAATACATTGGACCAGCAGAGAAATCCTGACTCGAAGGAATATTAGTCAGTGAGTGCTCTCCCAAAGGCCTCCATCTCAACAATAAGACCTGGTTCCATTCAATGGCCAGTGAGCCTCAGCATTGTCCATCTCACATCAAACAACTAGAAAAACAGGAACCAAACTCCAACAATTAGTAGACAGCTGCTTAAAGCCATACTAAGCTCATGAACAGCCCAAAATGTACCACCAAGCACAGCACTTCCCATTAGAGGGACAAGATTGAGCTCCACCCAACAGAACAGGTACCAGTACCCATGACCAGGAAGACTACACAAGGAACATCACAAGAAAGGAACCATGCAGCTTGCAGAAAGGAAACACCAAACACATTAATTTTCAATTAATTCAATTAGAGTGAAACATACAAGAGATGAAGGAGCAAGGCAATACCTATAAAACCATCACTGTGATACACAGTATCAGCAAACTTAAAAATGAAAACTATGTGATCATCTCAAAAGATGCAGAGAAAGCTTTTGACAAAATTCAGCATTCATTTATGATTAAAAAAAAAAAAAGCCAGAAAATGGATGTAGAAAGAATCCACCTCAACATAATACAGGTCATATATGACAATCCTGGGCAAACATTATTCTCAATGGGGAAAAGTTGAAAGTATTTCCTCTAATATCAGGAATAAGAAAAGGGTGCCCACTCTCACCCCAATTATTCAATATGGCTTTGAAAGTCTTATCCACAGCAATCAGAGAAGAAAAAGAAATAAAATTAATCAGATTGGAAAAGAATAACTAAAAGTCACTCTTTTTAGGTGATCTGATTTTATACACAGAAAACCCTAAAGATGCCACCAGAATTTGGTGGCCACCACAAGAACAACTCAATGAATTTAGTAAAGTCACAAAATTGCTACACAGAAATCACTTGCATTCCTATACACTAACAATGAAAAATCAGAAATAGAAATTAGGCAAACAATCCCATTGACCATTGCAACAAAAAGAACAAATATCTAGAAATAAATGTACCTAAAGAGACAAAAGACCTACATACAGAAACCTATAAGACACTGATGAAAAAAATCAAAGATGACACAGACAGATGTATATACCATGCCCTTGGATTAGAAAAGTCAATAATGTGAAAATGACTATACAACCCAAAGCAGTATTCAGTGCAATCCCTATTAAATTACTGATGGTGTTTTTCACAGAACTAGAAGAAATAATTTCACAATTTGTATGGAAACACAGAAGGCTTCAAATAGCCAAAACAAACCTAGAGAGAAAACTGGAGGTGGAGGAATCAACTTTCCTGGCTTCAAAGTATACTACAAAGCTATGGTCATCAAGACAGGATGGTACTGGCACAAAAAGGGAAATATAGACCAATGGATAAAGATAGAAATCCCAGAGGTACACCCACACATCTGTGCAAACCTTATCTTTGACAAAAGAGGCAAGAATATACACTGGAAAAAAGCCATCCTCTTCAATAAGTGATGCTTGGAAAGTAGAGCACCTACATGTAAAAAAATGAAATTAGAGCAGCTTCTAACAGCGTGTAGAAAAATAAACTCAAAATGGACTAAAGTCTTAAATGTAAGGACATATGGTATAAATGTCTTAGAGAAAAACATAGCCAGAGCAGTCTTTGACATTAATTGCAGTAAGATCTTTGACCCACCTCCTAGAATAATGGAAATAAAAGCAAAAACATAAAAATGGGGCCTAAGTAAACTTAAAAACTTTTGCATAGCAAAAGAAATTACGAACAAAAAGAAAAGTCAACTCTTGAATTGGAAGAATATAGTGTCAAATGAAGCAAATGACAAGGGATTAATCTCCAAATATATAGAACTCATGCAGCTTAATACCAGAAAAACAAACAACTCAGTGAAAAAGTGGGCAGAAGATCTAAACAGACATTTCCCTAAAGGAGACACACATGGTCAATAAACACATGAAAAGATGTCCAACATTGCTTAATATTAGAGAGATGAGATTCAAAACTACAATGTGGTGTCACCTCACACTGGTCAGAATGACCATCATCAAAAAATGTACAAATAATATGCTGGAGAGGTTGTGGAGAAAAGGCAATCCCACGTTGATGGGAATGTAAATTGATGCAGCCGCTATGTAGAATGGTATAAAGAGTCTTTAAAAAACTAGGACTAAAGCTCATGTGCTGTGCTGTACTCAGTTGCTTCAGTTGTGTCTGACACTTTGAGACCCTATGGACTGTAGCCCACCAGGCTCCTCTTTCCATGGGATTCTCCAGGCAAGAATACGGGAGTGGGTTGCCATGCCCTCTGCCAGGGGATCTTCCCAACCTAGGGACTGAATCGGCATTCCCTGCATTGCAGCAAATTCTTTACCACTGAGATACCAGGGAAGCCCAAAACTAACATATGACCCAGTGACTCCACTCCTGGGCATATACCCTGAGAAAATCATAAGTCAAAAGGACACGTACACAAATGTCCATCAGTTCAGTTCAGTTCAGTTGCTCAGTCGTGTCTGACTCTTTGCGATCCCATGAATCAAACCACGCCAGGCCTCCCTGTCCATCACCAACTCCCAGAGTTCACTCAGACTCACGTCCATCGAATCAGTGATGCCATCCAGCCATTTCATCGTCTGTCATCCCCTTCTCCTCCTGCCCCCAATCCTTTCCAACATCAGAGTCTTTTCCAATGAGTCAACTCTTCACATGAGGTGGCCAAAGTACTGGAGTTTCAGCTCTAGCATCATTCCTTCCAAAGAAATCCCAGGGCTGATCTCCTTCAGAATGGACTGGTTGGATCTCCTTGCAGTCCAAGGGACTCTCAAGAGTCTTCTCCAACACCACAGTTCAAAAGCATCAATTCTTCGGTGCTCAGCTTTCTTCACAGTCCAACTCTCACTTCCATACATGACCACTGGAAAAACCAGAGCCTTGACTAGACGGACCTTTGTTGGCAACGTAACGTCTCTGTTTTTCAATATGTTATCTAGGTTGATCATAACTTTTCTTCCAAGGAGTAAGCGTCTTTTAATTTCATGGCTGCAATCATCATCTGCAGTGATTTTGTCTATAGTAGCACCATTAAAAATATGCCAGCAACCTACATGTTCATCAATGGATGGATAAAGAAGATGTGGCATATATATCCAATTGAATATTACTTGGCCATAAAAAGGAATTGTTATGAGTCAGATGAACTGAGATGGATAAACCTAGAGACTGTTATACAGAGTGAAATAAGTTAGAAAAACAAATATTGCATATTAATGCATATATAAGAATCTAGAAAAATGGTACTGATGAACCAAATTGCAGGGCAGGAATAGATCTGTAGATGTGGAGAATAGACTCTGGACATTTTGGGGAGAGGAGAGGGTGAGATGAATTGAGAGAGTAGCATTGATATGTTTAAAATATCTAGCGAGAATCTGCTTGAGACCCAAGCTCAGCGCTCTGTGATGATAGAGGGGTAGGAGGCTCAAGAGGGAGGTGGTATATTGTGTGTGTGTATATATATATATATATATACACACATACATAGTGGTATATATGGAATGGAGGTGGTATATATATATATATATATATACATACACACATATACATACACTCATGGCTGATTCAGGTTGTTGAACAGCAGAAATCAATACAATATTGTAAAGAAATTATCCTCCAATTAAAAATTTCAATAAAACTACAAATGAATGGGCTTCTCTGGTGGCTCAAACAGTAAAGAATCTACCTGCAGTACTGGAGACCTGGGTTTGATCCCTGGGTTGAGAAGATTCCCTGGAGAAGGGAATGTTTACCTTTATGGTGAAAGTGAATAGAAACTAAAGAGCCTCTTAATGAAAGTGAAAAAGGAGAGTGGAAAATCTGACTTAAAGCTCAACATTCAAAAAACTTAGATTATGGCATCTAGTCCCACCACTTTATGGCAAATAGATGGGAAAATGATGGAAACAGTAACAAACTTTATTTTCTTGGGCTCCAAAATCACTGCAGATGGTGATGGTAGTCATGAAATTAAAAGACACTTGCTCTTTGGAAGAAAAGCTATGACAAACCTAGACAGTGTATTAAAAACTGAATAAATCTTAAAAAAAAAGAAAGAAAAAAAATAAACTATCCCTTAGCTGCCTAATAGAACAGAGGTATTGCCAGAGATATTTGCAAAGAATGTGGGCTGGATGTGATGGGGGATCTCTTAGGGAACAGAGTCCAGTCTGTATACCATTGTCATTGCCTGGGAACCTTTGCTTATTAAAAATTTGCTTTTCTGCCTCCATGTCAAGTGCCTTCGTCTGCTTTGAAGCCCAAGCCACTATCCTCAACATCCTCTTTCTCTTTAGCTAAATATGACATCAAGTTGAGGATTTCAGACATTTTGATGAGTTACCCAGTCTTCCTGGATCTCTCCCATGTACATATGGTATTAAGTTATGTTTTTTCCCTCTCTAATCTGTGACAATCAATTAGTTATTTGAACAGCCAGAAGAATCCACAAGGGCGGAGGAGAATTTGTTTTTGTTCCACTCCCAATATATGCATGTTATTGTATTTCTGTTTTTCTCCTATTTCTCTTTTATGACAGGGTTGGTCTCAGCCAAGAGTCTAGAAAGGAAGAGGGAAAATTATTTTTTCTCCTCTACATATATGTATCACAAAAATTTTGTTGCTAATTTCCCAATGAAAGAAAAGTGCAAAACATACAAGTCATGAGTTAAATTTAATTCAGGGATCACACTGAGGACTATGGCCTGAGAATCAGCCTCTCAGATAGCTCTGAGGAGATAAATGAGGAGCCAGCATATATATGAGATTTTCGCTAGGAAAAAAAAAAATGCTGTTGACCTTCGAAAGATTACTGTTAATCAGAAAGAGTGTACATTACCAGTTGATGATTTTATTGCTTTTCTATGTATGGGAAGAAGTAAGAGTCTGAACTCAATAAAATCATTCCTTAGATGTGTAATTTGAATTATGCTTAGATTTCCATCCTATTCACAGGCAGTCTAGCCAAAGCATAAAATGTTTTCTCTTTTTCTCCATCTGAATTTCCCTCAGTATGCACCATTGGTGGACAACTGCAGAGGTTGATGGCTTGATGTTTATGGAACCTGAATGATGGGCAAAATTATTTGTTCACCTAATCTTGAGAGAGTTTATTTTTTATTAATTTTATTAAGTTATTTTGTTTAGTTATAAACTTTTTTGCCAGTTATAAAAATGTGAATAATTACATATATATATTCAGACAGGAAAAATTAGCTCAAATCAAACCATATCACCAAAGGTAAAACTGTTTGTTATATGATAAAATTACAGCAGTGTACATAAAATACTGCAGATTTATTTTCCTTTTCAGTGTCATATTTTCACTACCAAAAAGAAAATATTCAGCAGAATAGAACGTGAAAGTGTTAATCACTCAGTCGTGTCTGACTCTTTGCCATCCCATGTACTGTAGCCCACAAGACTCCTCTATCCATAGAATTCTCCAGGCAAGCATACTGGATTCAGCAGTCATTCCCTTCTCCAGTGGATCACCCTAACTCATGGATTGAGCCTCGGTCATCTGCTTTGCAGGCAAATTCTTTAACATCTGAGGCACCAGGGAATAGACTTGGAAAATTTATATAGTTGTCCTAATCTACTTCCAGGGATGTTTTGACCTCCTAAAATATATATTGCTTCTAATTATCTAGTGTTTTGCTTTATGTAAGTTTCTGAAGATGAACTTTTAAAATTTGAAAATATTTCTGTAAAATACTTTAGAAAAACCTTGACAAGAAAAGAAATAAATGCACATTTAAACCACTTAAATTTATTTGTCATCTGTAGTTTTTTTGGTTTTCATTTTTTTTTGGGGGGGAGGTCTAAATTTTAATTTCATATTTTTCTGTATTAAACAATTGCTTATAACAAATTTTTTTTATTTATTTATACAAAGTACAATTGTATATAGTCAGTTCAGTTGCTCAGTCATATCTGCCTCTTTGCGACCCCATGAATCACAGCACGCCAGGCCTTCCTGTCCATCACCAACTCCTGGAGTTTACTCAAACTCATTTCCACTGAGTCGGTGATGCCATTCAGCCATCTCATCCTCTGTCGTCCCCTTCTCCTTCCACCCCTAACCCCTCCCAGCATCAGAGTCTTTATCAATGAGTCAACTCTTCGCATGAGGTGGTCAAAGTACTGGAGTTTCAGCTTTAGCATCAGTCCTTCCAATGAAAACCCAGGACTGATCTCCTTTAGGATGGACTGGTTGGATCTCCTTGCAGTCCAAGGGACTCTCAGGAGTCTTCTCCAACACCACAGTTCAAAAGCATCAATTCTTTGGCACTCAGCTTTCTTCACAGTCCAACTCTCACATCCATACATGACCACAGGAAAAACCATAGCCTTAACTAGATGGACCTTAGTCGGCAAGATAATGCCTCTGCTTTTGAATATGCTATCTAGGTTGCATAACTTTACTTCAAAGGAGTAAGCGTCTTAATTTCATGATTGCAATCACCATCTGCAGTGATTTTGGAGCCCAGAAAAAGAAAGTCTGACACTATTTCCACTGTTTCCCCATCTATTTGCCATGAGGTGATGGGACCAGATACCATGATCTTAGTTTTCTGAATGTTGAGCTTTAAGCCAACTTTTTCACCTTTTTCTCCTCTTTCACTTTCATCAAGAGGCTTTTTAGTTCTTCTTCACATTCTGCCATAATGTTTGTGTCATCTGCATATCTGAGGTTACTGATATTTCTCCCAGCAATCTTGATTCCAGCTTGTGCTTCATCCAGTCCAGCATTTCTCATGATATACTCTGCATAGAAGTTAAATAAGCAGGGTGACAATATACAGCCTTGAAGTACTCCTTTCCCTATTTGGAACCAGTCTGTTGTTCCATGTCCAGTTCTAACTGTTGCTTTCTGACCTGCATATAGGTTTCTCAAGAGGCAAGTCAGGTGGTCTGGTATTCCCATCTCTTTCAGAATTTTCCACAGTTTATTGTGATCCACACAGTCAAAGGCTTTGACATAGTCAATAAAGCAGAAATAGATGTTTTTTCTGGAACTCTCTTGCTTTTTCCATGATCCAGCGGATGTTGACAATTTGATCTCTAGTTCCTATGCCTTTTCTAAAACCAGTTTGAACATCCAGAATTTCACGGTTCACATATTGCTGAAGCCTGGCTTGGAGAATTTTGATCATTACTTTACTAGCATGTGAGATGAGTGCAATTGTTTGGTAGTTTGAGCATTCTTTGGCATTCCCTTTCTTTGGGATTGGTGTGCACACTGACCTTTTCCAGTCCTGTGGCCACTGCTGAGTTTTCCAAATTTGCTGGCATATTGAGTGCAGCACTTTCACCTCCTTATCTTTCAGGACTTGAAATAGCTTAACTGGAATTCCATCAGCTCCACTAGCTTTGTTCGTAGTGATGCTTTCTAAGGCCCACTTGACTTCACATTCCAGATTGTCTGGCTCTAGGTCAGTGATCACACCATTGTGATTATCTGGGTCATAAAATTCTTTTTTGTACTATACTTCTGTGTATTCTTGCCACCTCTTCTTAATATCTTCTGCTTCTGTTAGGTCCATACCATTTCTGTCCTTTATCGAACCTATCTCTGCATGAAATATTCCCTTGGTATCTCTAGTTTTCTTAAAGAGATCTCTAGTCTTCCTATTCTATTGTTTTTCTCTTTTTCTTTGCATTGATCACTGAGGAAGGCTTTCTTATCTCTCCTTGCTATTGTTTGGAACTCTGCATAAATGCTTATATATTTCCTTTTCTCCTTTACTTTTTGATTATCTTCTTTTCACAGCTATTTGTAAGGACTCTCCAGACAGCTATTTCGCTTTTTTGCATTTCTTTTCCATGGGGATGGTCTTGAACCCTGTCTCCTGTACAGTGTCATGAACTTCCATCCATAGTTCATCAGGCACTCTATCAGATCTAGTCCCTTAAATCTATTTCTCAGGTCCACTATATGATCATAAGGGATTTAAGTCAAACCTGAATGGTCTAGTGGTTTTCCCTAATTTCTTCAATTTAAATCTAAATTAAATATAGTAGCAAATCATTATTTTATATCCTGACAAATTTTGATTAAAGAGGATCTAATTATTTTATGATGAGAAAGAATGAAGCAGAACTTTTATTTACTAAAAAAAAAAAAGAAAATTCTTATCGATGTAGCTACATGTTGATTCTCTTGAAAGTAATCACTTATCACTTGACCTTTTCTAAAACATCCTATTTCCATGTGGAGAAAAAGAATAAAATGGATGTGTGCTCCTACTGGCAAGGTACATCTCACTAGCAGTCACTTAAAGTAGTGTTACGTCTGACAGCAGAGCTTGTGAAATGTATTTCTATAATGGACCAAACATTATTTCTTTGATTTTCTTCCTAGAGCTAATATTCAAGAACCTTTAATTCACATGAAACAGGCAACTGTCCACCATATACTTTTAATAAATAAGATATATATTTATAGAAAATATAAGTTCATCTTCTCAATGACTTATTCTTAGCTATATTTTAACTTTGGAATGATGCCTTGTAATCAAATTTGAGATTTATTTTCTTCTAAAGGGCTGTGAAACTGCAAAACACTTTTTAATGTATAGATTATTTGATATCTCATTTTAAGCAAACTTGTAGATTTCCAATAAATAATAAATCAACTTAAGTAAAATTATTTATATATTTTTGAAATTCAGTTGGAAATAAACTATTTGATTTTAAATGTTAATTTTTTTTTTTTTGATTTTAACTTTACTGTGGCTAATGGTGAAACACTTTTGACAATGAAAAACAGCATAGGATTAAATAAAATTTTTTTGGTATCATCCATTTCCAGAATCTGCTTACTATGAAAACTAAAATATAAACTAATACATTTCCTTTCATTTACTTTTATTTATATGATCTTGTTTCATATCCAACTGAGTGATCCACACATCATGAAGTGTTTGTGCATGTGTGTGTGTGTGTGTGTGTGTGTGTGTGTGTGAAGAAGGAGGAAGAGTAGGAGAAGCAGAAGTGGAAGAAGAATCTGGAGAAGGAGGAGGTGGTAGGAGGAAACATGAGGCAAGGGAGGAAGGAGAGAAGTACTAGAAAGATAAAGAGAAGAAAAGATACACACACAATATAGAGAAACAAAGAAACAAACAAAAATCAGATAGAGACAATAAAAATAAGCAACTTTCACTAATGTTTCTCAAAAGATCAGTCACTACAAAAAAGCTTACCCTTTCCTCTATGGGTAAAATAGATTGACTATTGAAGAAGGCACTATACAAAACAGTTCAGAGTGTCGCAATGGAGTCAGATGATAAGATAGTAACTTCAATTTTGCCATGTAGTGACCATGTTGTTATTTAGTCACTAAATAATATCCAACTCTGCAACACCATGGACTGTAGTATGGCAGATTCTCTGCCTTCTACTATCTCCCAGGGTGTGCTCAAATCCAAGTCCATTGAGTCAGTGATGCTATATATCTAATCCTCTGCTGTTCTCTTCTTTTGCCTTCTATCTTGCCCAGCATCAAAGTCTTTTCCAATGAGTTGGCTCTTCACATTAGGTGGCCTAAGTATTGGAGCTTCATTTTTAGCAACAGTCCTTTCAGTGAATATTCAGGATTGAATTCCTTTAGAATTGATTGTTTTAATTTCCTTGTTGTCCAAGAGATTCTCAAGAGCCTTCTGCAGCACCACAATTTGAAAGCATAAATTCTTCAGCATTCATCCTTTTTTATGGTGTAACTTACATTCATACATGACTCCTCATAAAACCATAGCTTGAGTTATACAGAAATTTGTCAGAAAAAATTTGCTGCTTTTTAATACTCTGTCTAGGTTTGTCACAGCTTTCCTTTCAGGAGCAAGCGTTTTTGTTTTTGTTTTGAAATTTCACAGCTGCAGTCACCATATGCTGTGATTTTGGAGGTCAAGAAGATAAAATCTGTCACTACTTCCAATTTTTTGGCTTCTATTTGCCATGAAGTGATGAGATCAGATGCCATGATCTTAGATTTTTTTTAATGTTGAGCTCTGGGCAGCTTTTTCACTCTCCTCTTTCACTTTCATCAAAATTCTCTTTAATTCCTTTTCAGTTTATCCCATTAGATTGGTATCATTTGCATATCTGAGGTTTTTAGCATATTTGTCTTGACAGTCTTGATTCCAGCTTGTGATTCATTCGACCTGGCATTTCAAATGATGTATTCTGCTTATAAGTTAAATAAGCAGGGTGACAATATGCAGCCTTGTCACATCCCTTTTCCAATTTTGAACCAGTCCATTTTTCTGTTTCTAACTGTTGCTTCTTTGCCTACATACAGATTTCTTTGGAGACATGTAAGGTGATCTGGTATCCCATAACCTGCGGAATTTTCCACAGTTTGTTGTGATCCAGAGTCAAAGGTGTTAGCATAGTCAATGAAGCAGAAGTAGATGCTTGTTTTCTGGAATTTCCTTGCTTTTTCCATGTTGGCAATTTGATCTCTACTTCTTATGACTCTTTAAAACCCAGCTTGTACACCAGGAGTTTCTCCATTCACATAGTAGTGAAGCCTAGCTTGAGGGATTTTGAACATAACCTTGGTAGCATATGAAAGAAATACGATTATACAGTATTTTGAACATGCTTTGCCCATCCTTGGAATTGTAAAGCAAACTGATATTTTCTGATCCTGTGGCCTCTGATGAGTTTTCCAAATTTGTTGGCATATGGAGTCAGCACTTAAACAGCATTAGCTTTTAGGATTTTAAATAGCTCAGCTTGAATTCCATCACCTCCACTATATTTCATTGTAGTAATGCTTCCTAAGGCCACTTGATTTCACACTCCAGGATGACCAACTCTAAGTGAATGATCACATCATTGTGGTTATCTAGGTCATTAGCTTCTATTAAGTATTTACCATTTCTGTCCTTTGTGGTGTCCATCCTTACATGCAATGTTCCCATGATATCTCTAATTTTCTTGAAGACATCTCTAATGTTTCTCATTCTATAGTTTTCCTCTATTTATTTGCATTGTTCATTACAAAAGGCCATCTTATCTCTCCTTGCTCTTCTCTGGAACTCTGCATTCAGTATGATATGTCTTTTTGTAGCTCTCTTGACTTTCACTTCTTTTTTCCTCAGTATTTATAAAGCCTCCTCAGACAACCACATTGCTGTCTTCCATTTCTTCTTCTTTGGGATGGTTTTGATCACAATGATGTGATCATTCACTTAGAGTTGGTCATCCTGGAGTGTGAAATCAAGTGGCCTTAGGAAGCATTACTACAATGAAATATAGTGGAGGTGATGGAATTCAAGCTGAGCTATTTAAAATCCTAAAAGCTAATGCTGTTTAAGTGCTGACTCCATATGTCACTGCCTCCAGTACAATGTTACAAACCTCTGTTCACAGTTCTTCAGTCATTCTGTCTACCAGATATAATTTCATGAATCTATTCATCACCTCCAGTGTAATCTTAAGGGATTTGAGTTAGATCATACCTGAATGACCAATTGGTTTTCCCTAGTTTCTTCAATGTACACCTGAATTTGGCAATAAGGAGTTTATGATCTGAGGCATGGTCAGATCCAGGTCTCATTTTTGCTGACTGTATAGAGCATCTACATCTTTATTTTTGGGGGAGGGACTCCAAAATCACTGCAGATGGTGACTGCAGCCTTGAAATTAAAAGACACTTGCTTCTTGAAAGAAAAGTTATGACCAATCAGGACAGCATATTAAAAAGTAGAGACATTACTTTGTCAACAAAGGCCCATCTAGTCAAAGCTATGGTTTTCCCAGTCATGTATGGATGTAGGAGTTGGACCATAAAGAAAGCTGAGCACTGAAAAAATGATGCTTTTGAACTATGGTATTGAGGAAGATTCCTGAGAACCCTTTGGACGGCAAGGAGATCCAACAAGTCCATCTTAAAGGAAATCAGTCTTGAACATTCATTGAAAAGACTGATGCTGAAGCTGAAACTCCAATACTTTGGCCACCTGATGTGAAGAACTGACTCATTGGAAAAGCCCTTCATGCTGGGAAAGATTGAAGATGGGAGAAGGGGATGACAGAGGACTATATGGTTGGATGGCCTCACCGACTCAATGGACATGAGTTTGAGTAGACTCCAGGAGTTGGTGATGGACAGGGAGGTCTGGCGCGCTGCAGTCCATGGGGTCACAAAGAGTCAGACACGACTGAGTGACTGAACTGAACTGAGCATCTTTAGCTTTAAAGAGTTTAGTCAATCTGATTTTACTCTCGACCATTTTTTAATATCCAAGTGTAAAGATGTCCCTTGGGTTGTTGGAAAAGTATGTCTTCTATGAGCATCACGTTCTCTGGGCAAAACTCTGCTAGCCTTTGCCCTGCTTCTTTTTGTACTCCAAGGTCAAACTTGCCTGTTACTCTGGCTATCTCTTGACTTCGTACTTTTGTATTGGATTCCCCTATGATGAAAGAACATCGGTTTTTCACATTAATTCTAGACATTGTTGTAAGTCTTCATAGAACTTTTCAACTTCAGCTTCTTCAGCATCAGTGATTGTGGCATAGACATGAATTACTGTGATCTTGAATGATTTGCCCTGGAAACAAATTGGGATCATTGTGTTTTTTGTCTTTAAGTTTTTTGTTTGTTTGTTTTTTAATTTAGGGGATGATTGCATCTTGTTAGTTTCAGCCATAGGTATACATACATCACCTCTTTCTTCTATCCCCTCTCATCTCAAACCCCATCCAATCCCCGGAGGTTATCACAGAGCACTGATTTTGAGTCCCTGTGTCACACAGCAAATTTCTACTTCCTATCTATTTTACATATGCTAGTGAATCCATTGCCATACTATTCTTTTAATTTGTCCCACCCTCCCCTTCTCCCAGTGTGTCTACAAGTTTATTTTCTATGTCTGCATCTCCATTGCTGCTCTGCAAATGGGTTCATCAGCACCATCTTTCTAGATTCCAAGTGCATGTGCTCATATACAATTTTGTCTTTCTGACTTAGTTCACTCACCATAATAGGCTTTAGGTTCATCCACCTCACTGAGACTGACTTAGATGTGTTCTTTTTTTATAGCAGAGCAATATACAATTGTATGTATGTGTATGTATATATATATACATATACATATATATATATATACATATACATATATATATATATACATATACTACAATTTCTGTATCCATTCATCTGTCAACGGATATCTAGGTTGCTTCCATTTCCTAACTATGGTAAAAAGTGTTGCAATGAATATTAGGTACATGCTCTTCTTTCATTTCTGGTTTTCTCAGGGTATATGCCAAGTAGTGAAATTGCTGGGTCATATGGTAGTTCTATTCCTAGTTTTCTTTTTTTTTTTTTATTTTTATTTTTACTTTACTTTGCTTTACAATATCCAATGCTAATCCTTTGTCAGTTGTTTTGCTTGCAATTATTTTCTCCAGATATGAGTGTTGTATTTTAATCTTGCCTATTGTTTCTTTACTGTGGAAAAGCTTTTAAGTTCTATTTGTTTACATTTGATTTTATTTTAACTACTCTAGGAGTCAAAGGATCTTGCTGTGATGTACGTCAAAGAATGTATCACCTATGCTTTCCTCTAAGAGATTTGTATTCCATTGACTTACATTTAAATCTTTAATCCATTTTGAGTTTACTTTTGTGTAAGGCTGTAGAAAGTGCTCTAATTTAATTCTTTTACATGTAGTTGTCCAGTTTTCCCAGCACTAATTACTGAAGTGGCCATTTTTTCTCCATTTTATGTTTTTGCCTTTTTTATCAAAGATAAGTTGCCCACAAGTGTGTGGGTTTACCTCTGGGATTTCCACCTTGTTCCATTAGTCTATGCATCTATTTTTGTGCCAGTACCTACTGTCATAATGACTACAGCTTTGTAGTGTATTCTGATGTCAGGAAAGTTGACTTCCCTAGCTCCATTATTCTTTCTCAAGATAGCTTTGGCTATTCAGAGTCCTTTGTGTTTCTACACAAATTGTGATTTTTTTTTTTCTTCTAGCTCTGTGAAACATATTATTGGTGACTTGATAGGGATGGCATTGAATCTGTAGGTTACTTTTGGTAGTATAGATATTTTCAAAATAATTGATTCTTACTACCTAAGAACATGACATATCTCTGCATCTGTTTGTGTCATATTTGAATTCTTTCATCAATGTCTTTTTTTTTTTTTTTTTGCCTCTGAGCTGTCACAGCCTTTATTATTATTTTCTTATTTACTTTATTTTACTTTACAATACTGTATTGGGTTTGCCATACATCAACATGAATCTGCCACGAGTGTACATGAGTTCCCAATCCTGAGCCCCCCTCCCACCTTCCTCCCCATACCATCTCTCTGAGCCGTCCCAGTGCACCAGCCCCAAGCATCCTGCATCCCACATCAAACCTAGACTGGCGATTCATTTCTTACATGATATTATACATATTTCAATGCCATTCTCCCAAATCATCCCACCCTCTCCCTCTCCCACAGAGTCCAAAAGTCTGTTCTATACATCTGTGTCTCTTTTGCTGTCTCATATACAAATTCTCATTATCATCTTTCTAAATTCCATATATATGTGTTAGCATACTGTATTGGTGTTTTTCTTTCTGGCTTACTTCACTCTGTATAATCGGCTCCAGTTTCATCCACCTCATTAGAACTGATTCAAATGTATTCTTTTTAATGGCTGAGTAATACTCCATTGTGTATATGTAGCACTGCTTTCTTATCCATTCATCTGCTGATGGACATCTAGGTTGCTTCCATGTCCTGGCTATTATAAACAGGATGAATAGTGTTCATGCTGCGATGAACACTGGGGTACACGTGTCTCTTTCAATTCTAGTTTCCTCAGTGTGTATGCCCAGCAGTGGGATTGGTGAGTCATAAGGAAGTTCTATTTGCAATTTTTTAAGGAATCTCCACACTGTTCTCCATAGTGGCTGTACTAGTTTGCATTCCCACCAACAGTGTAAGAGAGTTCCCTTTTCTCCACACTCTCTCCAGCATTAATTGCTTGTAGACTTTTGGATCGCAGCCATTCTGACGGGTGTGAAATGGTACCTCATTGTGGTTTTGATTTGCATTTCTCTGATAATGAGTGATGTTGAGCATCTTTTCATGTGTTTATTAGCCATCCATATGTCTTCTTTGGAGAAATATCTATTTAGTTCTTTGGCCCATTTTTTTTGATTGGGTCGTTTATTTTTCTGGAATTGAGCTGCAGGAGTTGCTTGTATATTTTTGAGATTAGTTGTTTGTCAGTTGCTTCATTTCCTGTTATTTTCTCCCATTCTGAAGGCTGTCTTTTCACTTTGCTTATAGTTTCCTTTGTTGTGCAGAAGCTTTTAATTTTGATTAGGTCCCATTTGTTTATTTTTGCTTTTATTTCCAATATTCTGGGAGGTGGGTCATAGAGGCTCCTTCTGTGATTTATGTCAGAGAGTGTTTTGCCTATGTTCTCCTCTAGGATTTTTATAGTTTCTGGTCTTATGTTTAGATTTTTAATCCATTTTGAGTTTATTTTTGTGTATGGTGTTAGAAAGTGTTTTACAGTTTTCTGCATACAGGTCTTTTTTCTCTTTATGTAGGTTTATCCCTAGGTATTTTATTATTTTGGTTGAAATTGGTAATAAAATTGTTTCCTTAACTTCTCTTTCTGATACTTCATTGTTAGTGTATAGGAATGCAAGGGATTTCTGTGTGTTAATTTTATATCCTGTGACTGCACTATATTCAGTGAAATGTTTAGTCACTTGATTGATTCCAACTCTTTGTGACCCCATGGACTGGAGCATGCCAGGCTTCCCTGTCTTTCACCATCCCCTGGAGCTTACTCAAAATCATGTCCATTGAGTCAGTAATGCCATCCAACCATCTTATCCTCTGTTGCCCACTTCTTCTCCTGCCCTCCATCTTTCCCAGCATCAGGGTCTTTTCCAATGAGTTGGCGCTTGCATCCAGAGGCCAAAGTATTGGGGATTCAGCTTCAGGACTAGTCCTTCCAATAAATGTTCAGGGTTGATTTCCCTTAGGATTGACTGGTTGGATCTCCTTACCATCCAAGGGACTCTTAAGAGTCTTCTCTAGCACCATAGTTCAAAAAGCATCAATTCTTCATTGCTCAGCTTTCTTTATGGTTCAGCTCTCATGTTTGTACAAGAGTACTGTAAAAACCATAGCTTTGCCTATATGGACTTTTGTCAGCCAAGTGATATCTCTGCTTTTTTAGTATGCCACCTCATTTGGCCATAACTTTCCTTCTGAGGAGCAAGCATCTTTCAATTTTATGGCTGCAGTCACCATCTGCAGTGATTTTAGAGACAAAAATAAAGTCTGTCATTGTTTCCACTGTTTCCTCATCTAGTTTCCATAATGGGACCAGATGTTTGTTTTCTGAATGTTCAGTTTTAAGCCAACGTTTTCACTCTCCTCTTTCACTTTCATCAAGAGGTTTTTTAGTTCTTCTTTGCTTTCTGCCATAAGGGTAATGTCATCTTCATATCTGAGGTTATTGATATTTCTCCCAATAATCTTGATTCCAGCTTATGCTTCATCAAACCCAGCATTTCTCGTGATGTACTCTGCATATAAGTTAAATAAGCAGAGTGACAATATACAGCCTTGACGTATTCCTTTCCCTATTTGCAACCAGTCTCTTTTTCCATGTCCAGTTCTATCTGTTGTTTCCTCATCTTCATACAGATTTCTCAAGAAGAAGGTCAGGTGGTTCCTGGGTAGGAAGAATCAATATTGTGAAAATAACTGTACTATCAAATGCAATCTACAGATTCAATGTGATCCCTATCAAATTACCAATGGCATTTTTCACATAAGTAGAACACAAAGTTTCACAATTCATATGGAAACACAAAAGACCCTGAATAGCCAGAGCAGTGTTGAGAAATAAGAATGGAGCTGGATGAATGAACCTTCCAGACTTCAGATTATTCTACAAAGCTACAGTCATCAAGACAGTATGGCACTGGCACAAAAACAGAAATATAGACCAATGGAACAATGTAGAAAGCCCAGAAATAAATCCATGTGTTGAGTCTGGTTCAACAAACAGGTTTTCCAAAAGTGTGATGCAGTGGGAGAATGAGAAACAAGACACAAAAGCTCAGTGAAAGGCAAAGATCAGGGGACCAACACCGCTCCAAGGTGAAGGTGCAGAAACTAAATCCATGCCAGCTTTATTATACTCTTAGCCATGAAGGAAAGAATGTGTGTGGAGTTAAGCTATAACTCTTGTGGCCTTCAGGGCAAAAAACCAAAGTGATCACTAACAATTGAGTAGCTCACTTTCTAACACCACATACAAAGATAAACTCAAAATGGATTAAAGATCTAAATGTAAGACCAGAAACTATAAAAATCCTAGAGGAGAACATAGGCAAAACACTCTCTGACATAAACCACAGCAGGATCCTCTATGATCCACCTCCCAGAATATTGGAAATAAAAGCAAAAATAAACAAATAGGACCTAATTAAAATTAAAAGCTTCTGCACAACAAAGGAAACTATAAGCAAAGTGAAAAGACAGCCTTCCGAATGGGAGAAAATAATAGCAAATCAAGCAACTGACAAACAACTAATCTCAAAAATATACAAGCAACTCCAGCAGCTCAATTCCAGAAAAATAAATGACCCAATCAAAAAATGGGCCAAAGAACTAAACAGACATTTCTCCAAAGAAGACATACGGATGGCTAACAAACACATGAAAAGATGCTCAACATCACTCATTATTAGAGAAATGCAAATCAAAACCACAATGAGGTACAACTTCACGCCAGTCAGAATGTCTGCGATCCAAAAATTTGCAAGCAATAAATGCTGGAGAGGGTGTGGAGAGAAGGGAACCCTCCTACACTGTTGGTGGGAATGCAAACTAGTACAGCCACTATGGAGAACAGTGTGGAGATTCCTTAAAAAATTGCAAATAGACCTTCCTTATGACCCAGCAATCCCACTGCTGGGCATACACACTGAGGAAACCAGAATTGAAAGAGACACATGTACCCTAATGTTCATCGCAGCACTGTTTATAATAGCCAGGACATGGAAACAACCTAGATGTCCATCAGCAGATGAATGGATAAGAAAGCAGTGTACATATACACAATGGAGTATTACTCAGCCATTAAAAAGAATACATTTGAATCAGTTCTGATGAGATGGATGAAACTGGAGCTGATTATACAGAGTGAAGTAAGCCAGAAAGAAAAACACCAATACAGTATACTAACACATATATATGGAATTTAGAAAGATGGCAATGATGACCCTGTATGCAGGACAGCAAAAAAGACACAGATGTGTATAGCGGACTTTTGGACTCAGTGGGAGAGGGAGAGGGTGAGATGATTTGGGAGAATGGCAATGAAACATGTATAATATCATGTAAGAATCGAATTGCCAGTCTATGTCCGATGCAGGATATGGCACGCTTGGGGCTGGTACGTGGGGATGACCCAGAGAGATGTTGTGGGGAGGGGGGTGGGAGGGGGGGTTCATGTTTGGGAACGCATGTACACCCGTGGTGGATTCATGTCAATGTATGGCAAAACCAATATAGAATTGTAAAGTAAAATAAAAAATAAATAAATTAAAAAAAAATTTTTTTAATGCATCCACACACAAAAAAAAGTAATCAGTAACAAAGCAGTAACTAAGACTAATATTTTTATCTGTAGATTTTCCTCCAGATGCATAAAACATGTGACCCTGAGACGGCAATTAGAAAAGAGACTGGGGTCGGTTTTCTGACCCCAGGATCATATCTTTTTTTCAAGATGATGAATTGTTTCCTCTGGATTGGTTCCAAGATTGTCATGCCTTAAAGCATCCAGTTTATCAACAATTATAAATTACTTCTGCAGCCTTTACAAGGGCCTGTTTTTCTTCTATTCTTCCTGTCTCCTACATCCATGCACCTATGGGTACATTATTTTTGACAAAGGAGTCAAGAATATACAATGGGGCAAAGAAAGCCTCTTAAATAAATGGTCCTGTGAAAACTGGACAGCTGCATGTAAAAGAATGAAGTTAGAACACTTCCTAACACCATACACAAAAATAAACTCAAAATGGATTAAAGACCTAAGTGTGAGACCAGAAACTATAAAAATCCTAAAGGGAAATATAGGCAGAACACTCGATGACATAAATCAAAACAAGGTCCTCCATCATCCACCTCCTACAGTAACAGAAATAAAAACAAAAGCAAACAAGTGGAATCTGATTAAACTTAAAAGCTTTTGCTTAGCAGAGGAAACTATAAGCAAGGTGAAAAGACAACCCTTAGAATGGGAGAAAGTAAAAGCAAATGAAACAACTGACAAAGGATTAATTTCCAAATTATACAAGCAGCTCATACAACTCAATACCCAGAAAACAAACAACCCAATCCAAAACTAGGAAAAAGACTTAAACAGACATTTCTCCAAAGAAGCCATACAGATGGCTAAGAAACAGATGAAAAGATGCTCAGCATTGCTCATTATTAGAGAAATGCAAATCAAAACCACAATGAGATATCGCCTCACACTGGTCAAAATGGTCATCATCAAAAAATCAACAAACAATAAATTCTGGAGAAGGTGTGAAGAAAAGGGAATGCTCTTGCACTGTTGATGGGAATGTAAATTGATGGAGTCACTATGAAAGATGGTATTGAGATTCCTTAAAAAACAGGAAATAAAACCGCCATATGACCCAGAAATCCCACTCTTAGGCATATACCCTGAGGAAACCAGGATTGAAAATGACACATATATCTCATTGTTCATTGCAGCACTATTTACAATAGCTAGAACATGAAACAACCTAGATGTCCATCGACAAATGAATGGATAAAGAAGTTGTGGTACATGTACACAATGGAATATTACTCAGACATAAAAAGGAACACATTTGAGTCAGGTCTGATGAGGTGGATGAACCTAGAACCTATCATACAGAATGAAGTGAGTCAGAAAGAGAAAGATAAATATTGTATTCTAACACACATATACAGAATCTAGAAAAATGGTTCTGAAGAATTTATTTACAGGGCAACAAAGAAATAGAGGAAAAGAACAGAATGGGAAAGACTAGAGATCTCTTCAAGAAAATTAGAGATACCAAGGGAATATTTCATGCAAAGATAGGCTCGATAAGGGACAGAAATGGTATGGACCTAACAGAAGCAGAAGATATTAAGAAGAGATGGCAAGAATACACAGAAGAACTATACAAAAAAGATCTTAATGACCAAGATAATCAAAATGGTGTGATCATTCATCTAGAGCCAGACATCCTGGAATGTGAAGTCAAGTGGGCCTTAGAAAGCATCACTACGAACAAAGCTAGTGGAGCTGATGGAATTCCAGTTAAGCTATTTCAAATCCTGAAAGATGAGGAGGTGAAAGTGCTGCACTCAATATGCCAGCAAATTTGGAAAACTCAGCAGTGGCCACAGGACTGGAAAAGGTCCGTTTTCATTCCAGTCCCAAAGAAAGGGAATGCCAAAGAATGCTCAAAATACCGAACAATTGCACTCATCTCACACTCTAGTAAAGTAATGCTCAAAATTCTCCAAGCCAGGCTACAGCAATACATGAACCGTGAACTTCCAGATGTTCAAGCTGGTTTTAGAAAAGGCAGAAGAACCAGAGATCAAATTGCCAACATCCACTGGATCATGGAAAAAGCAAGAGAGTTCCAGAGAAACATCTATTTCTGCTTTATTGACTATGCCAAAGCCTTTGACTGTGTGGATCACAATAAACTGTGGAAAATTCTGAAAGAACTGGGAATACTAGAAAACCTGACCTGCCTCTTGAGAAATCTGTATGCAGGTCAGGAAGCAACAGTTAGAACTGGACATGGAACAACAGACTGGTTCCAAATAGGGAAAGGAGTACGTCAAGGCTGTATATTGTCACCCTGCTTATTTAACTTATATGCAGAGTATATCATGAGAAACGCTGGACTGGAAGAAACACAAGCTGCAATCAAGATTGCCAGGAGAAATATCAATAACCTCAGATATGCAGATGACACCACCCTTATGACAGAAAGTGAAGAAGAACTAAAAAGTCTCTTGATGAAAGTAAAAGAGGAGAGTGAAAAAATTGGCTTAAAGTTCAACATTCAGAAAATGAAGATCATGGCATCCGGTCCCATCACTTCATGGGAAATAGATGGGGAAACAGTGGAAATAGTGTCAGACTTTATTTTAGGGGGCTCCAAAATCACTGCCGATGGTGATTGCAGCCATGAAATTAAAAGACGTTTACTCCTTGGAAAATAAGTTATGACCAAACTAGATAGTATATTCAAAAGCAAAGACATTACTTTGCTGACTATGGTCCATCTAGTCAAGGCTATGGTTTTTCCAGTAGTCATGTATGGATGTGAGAGTTGGACTGTGAAGAAGGCTGAGCGCTGAAGGATTGATGTTTTTGAACTGTGGTGTTGGAGAAGACTCTTGAAAGTCCCTTGGACTGCAAGGAGATCCAACCAGTCCATTCTGAAAGAGATCAGCCCTGGGATTTCTTTGGAAGAAATGATGCTAAAGCTGAAACTCCAGTACTTTGGCCACCTCACACGAAGAGTTGACTCACTGGAAAAGACTTAATGCTGGGAGGGATTGGGGGCAGAAGGAGAAGGGGATGACAGAGGATGAGATGGCTGGATGGCATCACTGACTCGATGGACTGAGTGAACTCCAGGATTTGGTGATGGACAGGGAGGCCTGGCGTGCTGCGTTTCAGGAGGTCACAAAGAGTCGGACATGACTGAGCGACTGAACTGAACTGGATGGAGAAACAGTCGTAGAGAATATACCTATGGACATGGGAAGAGGGGAGGAGAGGGTGAGATGTATGGAAAGAGTAACATGGAAACTTACATTACCATATGTAAAACAGATAGCCAAGGGTAATTTGCTGTATGGCTCAGGAATCAACCAATCAAACAAGGACTCTGTATCAGCCTAGAGGGGTGGGATGGGGAGGGAGGTGGGAGGGAGGTTCAAAAGAGAAGGAGTATACGTATACCTATGGCTAATTCATGTTGAGGTTTGACAGGAAACAACAAAATTTTGTAAAGCAATTATCCTTCAATAAAAACATAAATTAAGATAAAGAAAATCTTCCCTCTTAGAGCTGCTTTTGCTGTGTCCCATAGGTTATGGATGGTTCATGCTTTCATTGTTATTCATTTATATTTGTTTATTTCCTTTTTAGTGTCTTCAGTGACCTGTTGGTTATTTAATAGTGTGCTGTTTAGCCTTCATAGGTTTGTGTTTATTTACACTTTTTTTTTTTTTTCCTGTAGTTGATATCTAGTCTCACGGTGTTGTGGTCAGAAAAGGTTCTTAATATGGTTTCAATGTTCTTAAATTTACTGAGACTTGATTTCTGGCCTAAGATGTGATCTATCCTGAAGAATGTTCTGTGTGCCTTTGAGAAAAATGAGTATTCTGCTCTTTTGGAATGGAATGTCTTGAAAACATCAGTTAAGTCTATCTGCTCTAATCTATGATTTAAGGCTTGTGTTCCCTTATTAGTTTTCTGTCTGGATGATCTGTCCCTTGGTGTAAGCGGATTGTTAAAATTGCCTACTATTATTGTGTTACTGTTAATTTCCCCTTTCATGGTTGTTAGCCTTTGTCTTATGTATTGTTGATTGGGTGCATAATTATTTATAACTGTTATATCTTCTTCTCGGATTGATCTCTTGATCATTATGCAATGTCTTTCCTTATCTCTTGCAACACTTTTTATTTTAAAGTCTATTTTGTCTGATATGAGTATTCTGCTCCAACTTTCTTTTGACTCCCAGTTGTATGTAATATCTTTTTTCATCCCCTGACTTTCAATCTGTATGTGTCCTTAGGTCTGAAGTGAGTTTCTTGTAAACAACATTTACAAGGGTTTTGTTTCTGTATTCATTCTGCCAATCTGTCTTTTTGGTAGGCATTTAATTCATTTACATTTAAGGTAGTTGTTAATATGTATTTTTTTTACATATCAGTATGTCATGTTTTAATCATTTAAGATTTGTTTTTGTGGGTCTTGTTCTCTTGTGCTTCTCTCTAGAGAAGTTTATTTTGCATATGTTATAAGGCTGATTTGGTGGTTCTGAATTCTTTTAGCCTTTGTTTGTCTATAAAGCTTTTGGTTTTACCACCAAATCTCAATGAAATCTTTGCTGGATTGAGTAATCTTGGTGTACATTTTTTTCCTTTCCTCACTTTATTCTGCCACTCCCTTCTGGTCTGCAGAGTTTCTATGGAAAAATCAGCTGCTAACCCTGGGGATTCCTTTGTATATAATTTCTTACTTTTCCTTTGCAGGTTTTAATATTTTTTCTTTGTGTTTGATTTTTTCCCCACCTTTATTAATATTTGTCTTTGTGCATTTCTCTTTGAGTTTATCACATATGGTACTCTCTGGACTTTGGTGGCTATTTCTTTTATCCCATGTTAAGTAAGTTTCCAACTATAATCTCTTCAAATATACTCTCATATCCTTTCTTTTTCTTTTCTTTGGTACCCCTATAACTCGAATGTCAGTGTTTAATATTGTCTTCGAAGTCTTTGAAACTATCCTCAATTATTTTTTTTCTTTTTTTTTTTATTCTGCCCCTTTGCAGTTATTTTTTATCATTTTATCTTCTAGCTTACTTACCTGTTTTCCTCCATTCTATTTTTAACAATTTGATACTTTTTTTTACTACTCTTACTGTAAATTCTTTTTCAGATAGTTTCCCTACTTCTTTTTCATTTATCAGGTCTTGTCATTTTTTTTACCTTACTCCTTCATCTGCAACATAAACTTTGTCTTTTAATTTTTTTGTTTAAAAAATTACTAGCTGTTTGGTCTAGTAGTTTTACTAGATGTTTGGTCTAGATGACATCTTACTAGCTGTTTGGTCTAGTAGTGGAATTTGTGGTCAGTTTGTAGAGCTGGGTCTTATTGCTGAGATGTGGACCTCTGAGATACAGAGAACCCCAGGACACACGAAGAATTATATTTTATTGCAGTTTCAATTTCAGTGTTTGTGATTGGTCTGTTCATGCTCTCTATTTCTTCCTAGTTCTCTGTTACTCCAGCAGTATGGACGCAGCACACCTGCCTCAGGGGCTCAGACCTGGTCTCTGACCTGTGAACTGGGCTTCCTCAAGCTGTGGAATGTCGGGGGGGGGGGGAGGAAAAAAGAAAAAAAAGAAAAAAAAAAAAAAAGCAAAGAGAAAAAAAAGGCAGAATAATAACAACAACAAAAACAAAAGATACCAACCCCTGAAGTGTAAAACCAGTCTCCAGTAGCAAAGAGAGGAAAAGAAAAATATATATCTTATATGTAGAGTAAGCAAAACAAAAATAAGAGGGAACAGAATAATAACTAAAATTTTAAACAAGCAGAATCTAAGTTTAGAAAACTTACATAAATAGAAAAATAATAATGATATGTATGAAACAACCACTGGAGAGTAAAACTGAATGTCACTGGCAAACAGTTAAAAAAAAATAAAGTAAAAAAAAAAAAAAAAAAAAACAAACTTTGCTGTTTTGCTCTTTTCCATTAAGTGGGGAAAGCCTTAAGCTGTGACTGTGTTTAGGTGGAGGTGTGGCACTAGTGGTGAAGAATTTGCCTGCCACTGAAGGAGACATAAGAGATGCAGGTTCTATCCCTGCCTCGGAAGATCCTCTGCAGGAGGCAACCCACTCCAATATTCTTGCCTGGAGAATCCCATGGACAGAGGAACCTGGCAGGCTACAGTCTATGAGGTTGCAACGAGTCAGACATGACTAAGTGACTTAGCAGGGGATTTAGGCGGGTGTGGGGTTCTGATTCAGGACCCAAGCTTTCAGAAAAAGCCCTGGGTGGGGTTGGGGGCAACGATGGCTCCATCCAGCTAAGGGGGTCTCTGCAGTGCCTCCATCTTCAGAGTGTAGAGGATAAGGCCTACGTCCCCAGGATGCTTCCAGGGCCATTGGTGGGGGAATTACAGATGGATTCTCCTCTCTTTCACACTGGGAGAAACATTTCCTTGGCTGTCCCTGTTTCTCTCCTCCTTTTTCCTTCACCCAAAGGACTTAAACGTAGGAAGAGGGTGCCCTTGGAGGTGTCCCTGGAAGACAGAGGGGGCATTGGATGGTGAAGGTCTTGGCCTGGAGAGTGGAACGTGCATGGAGGGAGGGGTCTCAGGAGGATGGATGGGGCCCCCAGAAGGAGAAGGGAAGTAAAGGGTAGGTGGTGATCAGAGGTCACCTTGGCAGAAAGTTGGATGGTCCAGAGTTCAGACATGGCCCTTGGAAGGGTGAAGAGGCACACAGAGGGCCACATAGAGCACAGGGTCCCTGAAGGGAGGAGGAAACTGAAAAATGGAGGGGGATCCTGGAGGGTGGAGGAGAGCTCCTGAATGGTGGAGGGGTTGGCCTGGAGTGGTGAAGGGCCCAAGAAGAGGGGAGAGGGCCATGGAGGGTAGAGGGGGGCCCTGGTGGGTAGAGGGGAACCCCTGGGGGTAAAGGACCCAGTTCAGATGGCAATGGGGGTCCCTAGAGGGATGAAGATTCTCCAGAGGATGGGGGAACCCAAGCGAGAGGAAGAACCTGGAAGGTAGAGAATAGAAGAGGGCTGGGCAAAAGCCCTAGAGAGTGGATGGGGTCAGAAGGGCAGTGGTGGCACAAAAGGCAAAGGGCTTAGTCTGGGGGCCTTAGGACACCTTTTAGGGCAGGCAGAAGAAAGTTAATTTGAAGGGTAGAGAGGGGCCCAGAGGGCAGAGGCCTGGCCTGGAGATACAGAAGAGTCCCTGGCATCAATTGAAAAGGGAACCCCAGCGACTTTCCCAATGGACCTTCTGGTCTTATCAGGGGTCCTCTGATAAGGTCCTCCTTATCAGGGGCCCTTCCTAGCCAAGCAGGCATGCTACTTTCAGCACTTAAAGGCATCTAAACAACTGTAAACACATAGATCACTCTGGGGGCCCAAACTGCTTCCCTTCCCCCAGCAACCCCTGGGTCCTCTGGCCTAAGTGAAAAGGGAACCCTAAGGACTTCCCTCAATGGACCCTCATGTCCCCTCATGGGTCCCTCCCTCTCCCAGCCAAGCAGGCACACTGCTCTGGCAACCAAAGATGCTCAAACCACTCCTAGATTGCTCCCAGTGTTCAAACCATTCCCCTCCCCCAGCAGCTAGTCCCACACTGGTCCTCCAGCCTAGACCTTCCCTCATTCTTCCTATCTGCCTGCTCACTGGAAGATCCCTACTAACACCTGGTAAGTATTCTGGGCATGGGGAGACATGAACTGCCTATCTTCTCTCACTGCCATCTTGCATCTATATACTGCTTTTCAGATTTTTTTGCAGACTATGAGGGTTGTTCCTTATCCTCTAAGGGGTTCTTCCCCACAGTAGTAGATATAATGGTCATCTGAATTAAAGTCACCCATTCCCATCCATTTTAGTTTACTGATTCCTAAGATGTCAACGTTCAATCTTGCCATCTTTTTCTTGACCATGTCCAATTTACTGTGATTCATGGACTTAACATTCCAGGTTCCTATGCAATATTGCTCTTTACTGCATTGAATTTTACTTCTATCACCAGAGACATCCACAACTGAGCATCATTTCCACTTTAGTCCAGATACATCCTTCTTTCTGGAACTGTTAGTAATTGTGCTCCACTCTTCCCTAGTAGCATATTGGACACCTTGTGACCCGGAGAGCTCATCTTCTGGTATCATATCTTTTGGCCTTTTCATAGTGTTTGTGGAGTTCTTCCAGCAAGAATACTGGAGTGAGTTGCCATTTCCTCCTCCAATGAACCACCATTTGTCAGAACTCTCCACTATGAACTGTTCCTCTTGGGTGGCTCTGCATAGCATGGCTTATAGCTTCATTGAGTTATCCAAGCACTTTCTCCATAAGACTGTGATGCATGAAGGAGGACTTACCTTTTAGCCTACCTTTAAAGGTCTTATGCCCCAAATAGTATTTTTTGAGATTTAGGGTGGAATTTCTAAAAGCATCTGTGTCTTCTCACTTCTCTAAACTTTCTCACCCCATGCTTGTGTTCTACACATCAATATTCTCTTTCATGGTAGATATTTAGGAAAACAATTTTCAATAGTAATATAAGATAATTGCCTTTGGATTTTTGATAGAAATGCATTCTAATGTGCCGGGAGCCAACACAGAAGATCCCACCCATGACAAGGTCATGTGGAGAGACCTGATGGGCAAGGCGAGTCAAGTCTCAAGGTGTCCTCTGCCTGAGCTGCTGCTATTGCATCTCCCCCCCCCCCCCAAAAAAAAAAAAAGAGTCTACCTGATTTTATTGTGCTGTGCTTTTCCACTCTTCTGATACTCTCTGGAAAAAGTTAATTTAGGACTTCAGTCTTCTGCATTTGAAAGGAATGTTTCAGTTCACACCCCCTCTGATTACTCTCTAAATTGCCTAACAGGTTCCCCCTGACTTTTTACAGCTTGTGAATTGTTTACAGCCCCCCAACCGCGAGAGGCACAAATCTTAAAGCATCTTAAAGATACAGAGCCTTTTCTAAAGAGTTAAAAAATCATATTGGTGATGGATTTCACTGTTGACTCAATGATTGCTGCTAGGCCTCCATATTCTTTATCTTTTAGGCACCTGGGAGGATATTAATCAATGTAATTGGGATATGGAAAAAGGTATATAGTAGTTTTGATGTTAGCAACATTAGACTTTTGAGTTAATTACTTTTCTTTTGTTATAAATCACTGTACTCCTTTTACTTCTTATAAATTGCTGTATCTTTGCTATGTAAGAACGTAACTTTATTTAGTGCTTTCTGAGAGTGGCACCAGATTTTGAGAAGAACAACACAAATAAGTCTTCTGGTTGACAAACCCTTATCAGAAAAGGACCGTAAAATGTTAATTGGCCCTTGGCCGGAAGATGATGTAAATCACCTAAGACTTGTGTATACAACTAGGTATGCAGAGAGAAAAGCCTGGTTTTGATAAGAGTCTGGGCTGCTAATGCTGCATAACTTTGTGTTACCCATTGATCTCTATGTACTATCAAAAGTATAAAAAGCCTTCTGAACAATAAAGGATGGACCAGTTTCTTAGACTAGTCTCTCGACCTAGTTTCTTGGAAATCTATGAAACTGTTATCTGCTCAGTCGTGTCTGACTTTTTGTGACCCCATGAACTGTAGCCAGCCAGGCTCCTCTCTCCATAGGATTTTCCAGGCAATAATATTGGAGTGGGTTGTCACTTCCTTCTTCAGGGATATACATTATAGCTTGGAATAATACATGAGTTCCATTAAGTGGATTGGTTAGAAAAATGATGAATGAGGAGATTCCTTTACCAGTAGTTCTTGTTAAGTTAAATGCACTGTTATTTTGTTGTTTAAGTTTCTGTCTTTTGGGTTTTCTGTGGGGCCCTACGTGGGAAACCTTAAAAAAAGGTTAGCTTTTGCGGTTGGAAACTAAGATGGCGTCCGGCGGAAGAGATAGGGGCGTGGTCTATATTAAAGTTTTTGATTGGCTCTCTTGATTTTCATGCATGTGGACAGTGCATGATCACCATAGAATCCTGTTACAATGAAGCGCGTGACGACTTAAATTTTAACGTGATTGGTGCAACTATGGCATATTACAATTTGACCTTTAACGTGATTGGTGCAACTATGGCATATTACAATTTGACCTTTAACGTGATTGGTGCAACTATAGAAAGTCCCTCGCAAAACCCCCTTGCTTGCCTGTATAAACCAGGAGTTTGTGGCAATAAAGTGGAACTGCTCAGACAGAACCCCTGTTGCTTCTGATTGTCTCTCACTCGCTGAGGGGCTGGGTTGGTGGACAGCAGGCTCACCTCTCCTCAGGACCCCTCGGCTTTGCTGAGGGAAGTTCCACTGCCTCTCTCTTTTTGCAGAGCACCCCCCGCAGTTTTCTTCCTCATTATCATTTACAATATAGGACCTGTTTAATTAATGGCATGTTTTTAAGGTTCAAGTTAATGAAGAAGCATAAGAAAATCTATTTGAGAATTTATAATTCATTACTCAGACTGGAACACTCTTCTTATTTGTAGCATTTTCTATATGATGTTAGCTAATTGGTATTATCAGAGAGTAAGTATCAATTATTTTTGGCTTCTCTCTGTTGATTCCAATAAAATAGAAGTTGAGCACAGTGAAGTTTCACTATTTGGTTGTCAAAACACAGCATACTGTTATTAAATAAGCTATGGTTAATTAACTTTATAGGTGTTTTGTTTTGTTCCATTTTAGAAGTTCTAATCAATGTAGTAGACATAAATCTGAACTACATAAATTTGAACTAAGTGACTTCACTTTTGGAATCAAAGAAGAAACAAAATTATCACTTTAAGTAGAAGTTATAATGCAAATGTAATTCTTTTAGCAAGAAGAATTGAAACATGAAATAGCTATCAGTAGCCCTAGACATAAACGTTTAGACTTCAAGTTGGAATGCAGAATAGGAAAGACATTTGTCTCATGATAATTAAAAACACATGAAGAAATAATAACTATAGTAGTTTATGTGGCCAGCAAAGATCAGCAAACACACGAAATCTCGAAGAACTTCAGTTCAGTTCAGTTCATTTGCTCAGTCGTGTCTGACTATTTATGACCCCATGGACTGCAGCACGCTAGGCCTCCCTGTCCATCACCAACTCTGAGTTTACTCAGACTCATGTCCATTGAGTCAGTGATGTCATCCAACCATCTCATCCTCTGTTGTCTTGATTTCAGAGAAAAACAAGCCTTTCTGATATGAGTAATAGAAGCTACAACTTTTGCACCTCAAAGGGTAACTTGAGGATTGGCCCTGCATTGGAGCATTTTTGCAGAGACAAACAAAAGTCAGATGAGTCCTAGATGAGGCTTGAGTAGGGAGACTGCAATACAGCTAAGATGGGCCCAGATGCAAAACAAATCAAATGGCCAAACAATTCTTTCTGTACACACACACTCAGATTTAGCATCCATGGCTGAAGTAGGGGTGAAGGACAGCAGAGAGTGACTGCTTAGTCCACACATTATCAGGGCATTTGATTCTAGGACTCCTTATGTTTCTAGAGTTGAAACATAAGGTTAATGAAAACCACATCGCCCTGCTCTCCCTGCATAGTCCAGCTGAACCACGAACACAGGCGAACTCAGCCTCAGCTCAACATAAGTTGAGAAAAAATCAGAATGGTCAACTGTCACCCTAGCCACCTGACAGAGCAAAGGGTTTGTTTTATTTGAAAAAAGAAAAAAAAATTACTATTCCAAAATATTTCTGTATCGCAAACTATCCCCCTAAATTTCATGGTTTAAAACACGAATACCGCACAATATATGAATATGAAGTTGGACATGAACTGGGTCTTGTATACAGATAAATGCAAAAAAAAAAAAAAAGACACTTGCAAAAGAATGCACTAGATTTATTAACAAAGAAGTGATGATCATTGCACTTTTGCAAAATCTTTCAAAATTCCTAACTGGAATATTAAAAATTTATTCTAGTTTAAATTAAAAATCTCAATACATTGATGAAAGCAATTATATTTAGTTTTTCTGCAACAGCTACTGCTTCGGGCTCTCCTTGTGGCTCAGCAGTAAAGAATCAATCTGCCAGAGCAGGAGATGCAGGAGACTCAGGTTTGATCCCTGGGTAGGGAAGATCCCCTGGAAAATTAAATGGCAACCCGCTGGGAATACCATGGACAGAGGAGCCTAGTGGGCTACACAGTCCATGAGGTCTCAAAAGAGTCGGACATGATTTAGCAACTAAGCAACAAGAAAGCTCTCTGTAGCTTTTTTTTTTTTTTAATTTGGCATGTTCATTAACAATATCTTAGCCCAAGCCCATAAAATTTTATTTCTTTTAGTTATGAAAAGAGACTTGTTCAAGTAATTAAAAGCTGGGTCTTGTTCATTTAGACACTTCCATTTCACATTTTACTCAAGGCCCTCCTGCTCCGTCTCCAGCACTGTCAGGCTGAGCACTCCAGAGTGGGACTGGATAGGATGCTGCCTCTTCCACCAGGATGGCCAGTTCCCTTCCTCTCCTGGGGCAGGGGGAAGGGTGCTGGTCCCTGTTGACAGAACAGTGTGCCTGGCCCTAGGCCTCACACAGTGAAGATGGTGACTGTAGGGACTGTGGTGACAATGCTGGTTGTCATTGTTTGTCTGCTTACTAGTGGACTGGTTCTTTATTGCTTCTATATTTTGTCATCCTAATACATTTGCTGGTTCATCAAAAACTGGATCTTCCCCTACAAGTTCTGCTGGCCTAGGAAAGCCTCTTGACGTGCAACTTTTCTTTTCGCTCCCCCTCCAGGTCTTGCCACAGGCAGTGTAATGCTCAGCCTGTTACAGCTCAGATCCTGCCCCAGGACCTGGCCCTCTTGGAGATTTGTCAAGAGAGCCCAAGATGCTATGACCACGTGAAGGACCCACTGTACCCATGGATGGTATTTAACTCTTCTATGATAAATAGAGGGTGTCTAGGCTCTAATTTCAGATGTCTCCTTTCTTCTGTGAACTAACAGCAGGAGAAACTGAGCTGTCCTGACTCAGCAGTTTCCTAAGATGAAGGCATCACTTTTGGGAATTTAAGAGAACATGCTTCAGGTATTTTCTTTCTTTCTCTCTTTCTTTCTTTCTTTCTTTTTTTTTTTTTTTTTTTTTAGGTGTTTTCAAGTGAAGATGTTAGAAGGCAACCAATACAATATTGTAAAGTAATTAACCTCCAATTAAAATAAATTAAAAAAGAACTACATTCTTATAAGGAATACATTTCCTCACTCCCAGTTTACCTATTACACTTTTTAAAATTGTATTTTTAATATAAATTTATTTATTTTAATTGGAGGTTAATTACTTTATGATATTGTATTGGTTTTGCCATACATCAACATGAATCCGCTACAGGTATACACGTGTTCCCCATCCTGCCTGAACCCCCCTCCCTCTTCCCTCCCTGTACCATCCCTCTGGGTCATCTCAGTGAACCAGCCTCAAACAGCCAGTATTATGCATCAAATGTGGATTGGCAATTCATTTCAAATTGTATTTTATATTGGAGGATACTTGATTTAAAATGCTGTATTACTTTCAGGGGTACAGCAAAGTGATTCAGTTATATGTATACCCACTCTTTTTTTCAGATTCTTTCCCCATATACATATACCCACTCTTTTTTTTCAGATTCTTTCCCCATATAGGTTATTACAGAGTACTGAGTAGAGTTCCCTGTGCTATACAATAGGTCTATGTAGACTATCTACTATATACATAGTAGTGTATATGTATTAATCCCAAACTCTTAATTAATACTTCTCCATCTTTCCCCTTTGGTAACCACAAGTTTGCTTTCTATGTCTATGAGCCTGTTTCTGCAACAGAAGAATCCAATCTCTTCTGATAGAAGAGTTCTATTCAGTTAAGTCACTCAGTCATGTCTGACCCTGCAACCCCATGAACCAAATACACCAGGCTTTCCTGTCCATCACCAACACCTGGAGTTCACCCAAACTCATGTCCATTGCATCGGTGATGTCATCCAACCATCTCATCCACTTTTGTACCCTTCTCCTCTTACCCTCAATCTTTCCCAGCATCAGGGTCTTTTCAAATGAGTCAGCTCTTCACATCAGATGGCCATTTTACTTTCGGCTTCAATATCAGTCCTTCCAATGAATACCCAAGCCTGATCTCCTTTAGGATGGACTGGTTTGCTCTCCTTGCAGTCCATGGGATTCTCAAGAGTCTTCTCCAACAATGCAGTTCAAAAACATGAATTCTTTGGTGCTCAGCTTTCTTTACAGTCCAACTCTCACATCCACACATGACTACCGAAAAAAACTATAGCCTTGATTAGACAAAGCTTTGTTGACAAAGTAATGTCTCTGCTTTTTAATATGCTGTCCAGATTGGTCATAAAGTTCGTTCGAAGGAATAAGCATCTTTTATTTCATGTCATGAGTCACCATCTGCAGTGATTTTGGAGCCCGCAAAAATAAAGTCAGCCACTGTTTCCACTGCTTCCCCATCTATTTCCCATGAACTGATGGGACCAGATGCCATGATCTTAGTTTTTTTGAATGTTGAGCTTTAAGCCAACTTTTTCACTCTCCTCTTTCACCTTCATCAAGAGGCTCTTTAGTTCCTCTTCTCTTTCTGCCATAAGGGTGGTGTCATATGCATATCTGAGCTTATTGATATTTCTCCTGGCAATCTTGACTCCAGCTTATGCTTCCTCCAAGCCAGTGTTTCTCATGATGTACTCTGCATAGAAGTTAAATAAGCAGGGTAACAATATATACCCTTGATGTACTCCTATTCCTGTTTGGAACCAGTCTGTTCCATGTCCAGTTCTAACTGTTGCTTCTTGACCTGCATACAGGTTTCTCAAGAGGCAGGTCAGGTGATCTGGCATTGCCATCTCTTTCAGAACGTTCCAGTTTATTGTGATCCACAGAGTCAAAGGCTTTGGCATAGTCAATAAAGCAGAAATAGATGTTTTTCTGGAACTCTCTTTTTGCTTTTTCCATGATCCAGTGGATCTTGGAAAATTGATTTCTGGTTCCTCTGCCCTTTCTAAAACCAGCTTGAACATCTGGAAGTTCATGCTTCACATATTGCTGAAGCCTGGCTTGAAGAATTTTGAGCATTATTTTACTAGCATGTGAGATGAGTGCAATTGTGTGACAGTTTGAGCATTCTTTGGTATTGCCTTTCTTTGGGATTGGAATGAAAACTGACCTTTTCCAGTCTTGTGGCCACTGCTGAGTTTTCCAAATTTGCTGACATATTGAGTACAGCACTTTCACAGCATCATCTTTCAGGATTTGAAACAGCTTAACTGGAATTCCATCACCTCCACTAGCTTTGTTCGTAGTGATGCTTCCTAAGGCCCACTTGATTTCACATTCCAGGATATCTGACTCTAGGTGAGTGATCACACCATCGTGATTATCTGGGTCGTGAAGATCGTTTTTGTATAGTTCTTCTGTGTATTCTTGCCACCTCTTCCTAAAGAGTCCTATACCAGGGAACATAAGAATTTTATATGAAGATTCAGGTATTCTTCTGATTCTGGATCACTTAGGAAGTTTGATATCTGCAGTTGTATCACTGCATTATTGGAGTTAGCCACCACAGTCTCAAAAATCATGGCTCTCAACCAGTATCAACTTGCAACCACATACAAGTATACCTCTGTGTGGGAGACTCCTGAAAATAGGTGTAAATTATCTATGAGATTTTCAATCCTCTGCAATCATCTATAAATACAGAAAGTATGCAAACCTTTGTCTTAGACTATTTCATATTGTCAGGGATGATATTAGGCAATTCTATCTAAAGAGATGAATGGCTAATGTTCCTTTGGGGCCATTTTCAGTTGCACAGTTGACATTTCAGCATGAATAAAATATTCAAAGTAGCACGAAAGGTGCAAATTAGGATTGGCAATAGCTGTGGCATCAGATGAATTAATATCATATTCTGAAGTTATTATCTCTTGCAAATTATCTCAAGAAAGATGAAGAATGAGCTATATTATTACCTAAAATATAGGCATCTTACATTTGCTTCTTGTGAAGGCTTTTAAAATGATTGTTTTGTGTGAATGTTTTAGTCATTATTAACTATGTAATTAGAAATACTTAGCTATAGTAAATTTATGTTTATCCTATCTACTGTAACTCAAATAAAAAACACCAGCAGTTAAGCAAAGGAAAAGTATTCAGAAGTTTAAATCAGAGTGAGGGAAAACATGCCATTTCAGTATTCTGGTGCTTTCTGAACTTCTCAGATTGACAGATTGTTGTCACTGCACTTATGCCTCTGAGGGACAGGGCTTGTTTTCTCATTGTCAGAGAAGAAACGTTGTTTTCTGGTAGTAACACTAGGATTTCTGCCATCTCTTAACACCAATTTTGACATGAATGGAGCATAACATCTTTTAATTTTCCAAGAAGAGGCACCAGAGTTGTGACACCATCTTAAATTACTGTCAATGCTGTTCCCAGAGAGGATGGTTTACTGTGGGGATGCGAACCTGGGGATGAGGCTTTTAAAAGTGCCTGAAATTCTGGGAGCTTTCACTATCCTGATTATCACTACATACCAAAAAAAGCAAAACCCAACAAGCAAACAAAGCACAAAGACATTTAAGTATTAAAGAAGGGTTATGTTTCTTTCCTTAGAAAGGTAAATTTATAATCATAAAATATGTTATATTATTGTTAATAATAATATAGTCACATCTTCATGGTTATAAGAATAGGTAGCTAGGACTCTACTACAGTGAGATTTATAAAAAATAAATTTATAAATAAAACTGAATTTTATAAATAAAATTTATAAATAAAATTTCAATTTATAAATAAAATTGAATTCTACTATAGCAAAATTTATATTTGTCTAATACATATTAATTACAGATCACAATGTCTCACATCATTCAATTATCTTGTGAGACAAGGAATTTTCACATTCTATAAAGAAGGTTTCAAACACACAAACATTATTCACCTCATTTCAGATCACTTAGTAACTGTTTGATAGGAAACTTGAAATTAGGTCCACTTCAGAAATAGTACCTTTTCTCATTTGCCATGGTTGTGTCCACAATGTGGAAAGGGTGAAGAATATACCTCTTGAGATTGAACCAAACACCCAAAGAGGATTTGGACTTTGAAAAACATGTATATGTTGGCTTTTGAACAAATGTTTTTGAAAGTATTGAAAAATCATGTGTTGATTTCATTAGGGACACACCCAAAAGAACTACTGACCATCAAAAATAAAGGCAGAGTTTCATTATTCATTGCCCAGAATATGAGACTGAAACACAATCTAAAGCCAGGTTTCAGATATTTGATGTTATTTTTTTAGGATAACTCTTTATTTCTGCTTTGTCATTGTTACATATGGCTTGTAGTATCTGATTACAATGTTTTAGAAAGAAAAAATCAGGAGAAAATACATTCTGCTTGCAAAGACTTGTAGGTTTCTTTTTCTTTAATTAAATAAATAACTCAAGTTGTATATAGAACTTCAAAAGCCATACTCTTAGGAGTAATAGTTTAAGTTGGTAAATTGGAAAGAGAAATTATTCAATTTACTCTCTCATCAGCAGTGACAGCACTGCACTGATTAATGAGAAGGCTAATTGGAACCAAGGAACTCAAGACAGGAAGATCATTCTGGTCCAAAGTGCAATTTCTAAGTATCACACGAGGAGAGATGGCTTTAACATTTTGGTGGGCCCTGGCTACCTTCTTCTGACCCAGGAGGGTAAAGACCAGCTTTGTGATCTCAAGAGTCATGACCAGTCTCTCTTATTATACTAGAAGACCAAAATGGAACACAGACTTAAGTAAATAAAATATAAGCAATCCTGTCAGAGAAGAAATTGGCAACTACCCAACCCTGAAATTATATTAAAGATACCTTCATATTATAGTCTAAACCTTACTTAGAAAATAAAGTCATATGGTTCTTCTGAAAATAATTTGCCAGTGGTTCTGGACACTATGAAAAGTGAAAGTGTTAGTCACTCAGTTGTGTCCAACACTTTGCAACCCCATGGACTATAGCCCACCAAGCTCCTCTGTCCTTTGGATTCCCTATGCAAGAATACTGGAGTGGGTAGCCATTCCCTTCTCCAGATCTTCCCTGACATGGGGATTAAATCTGGGTCTCCTGCATTGCAGATGGATTCTTTACCATCTGAATCATCAAGGAAACCCTATAATAGCACAAAATGCTTGGGAACTCCTGAAATGATTTTTTTGGGAAGCAGTCAATATCCTGACATTGAATAACTGCTCACTTCCATTGGGCTTTGCTTTGCTCAAGCCCAACAGGTAGAAAAAAGAGCAAACAGCACAAGGAAGTTCATTTTGAGCAAATAGTAATTAGGTAATAACAACAGTGGGAGCCATAACTGGAGATGAGAAAGCTCCTTTTGAGAGCTAAGTTATGTTGCCACATGTGGGACATGGTATGGGGGAGCCTTTAAAGTTTAAGCCCGTGAGTCACCATGAGACATATCTCCACACACAGATTCACCTTTGAGCAGATGGGAAAACTGCAAGACATGTGAATACTCAGTGACAGTGGTGACTGTTGGATTCTTAAACATGAGTTGTAGTCAGTAAGCAGCTATGTGGATGTGGTACAGTGCCTTTGAAACTACCAGTGCACCACGATTACCAAATTGGAGCTGAAGATCATTTTTGAGAGCCAGGGCTTTGTGTGAACATTGAATCAAAGAGAACTTAAATAAGCAATAACACCTTCCATTAATGAAAGATAAGACTAAAAACCATATTATAAACTGTGATTATAGCATACACTGAATGTACCCATAATTTATGATTCAGTGCCTGACCATGTGAGAGCTACTTTAATAATGGTCTCTAGTTTATCGATGTTATGTTTTATCTGAATAATTATAGGGTTAGCACTTCTTACTATAATTTGTGTGAAGATTGTCTTATCAAATTACTCTGGTAACAGATGGTGTGTAAATGAACACAATAACAATAAAATAAATATTTTTCATTAACCTGATAACGGGACAGGCATATTGTGTGGTTGAAGTTTTGGAAGAACTCAGTTTGATTGGCCATAAATGCTCTTATCACTTAAATTGTAAAGGGAAATGATAATAATGCATTTTTATTGCTGACATTTACTCAAGAATATTTCTATATCTACTGAGGGTATGGAGGTTTCTATAATGAAAGTGGGATCTTCACTGTTACCTGTGTTAATATGAGGGGAAAGTGGATATGTTCTCTTTTTCCTACCATGGGAATAGCAAAACTCTCATATGGTGCTGAGGATTACAGTAAAGTATTAATGCTTTTGTCTTACTTGCAATATTTTAATTCAGATTATAGTCAACTCTTTTAACAGAACTAGTCAGAAGGCCTCATGTGTAAAATGGCCTTAATAATAATAAACATTTCCCAGTACAGTAAAGATTAAACAAAATAATGCACATTAAAATATATTAAAATTACAAGTATTTCTTATAGAAGTAAAACTCTCTATTGACCACATTATTTTTTCAAGATCATTAAAACATGCACTTAACTTCTCTCTTTTAATCTGTGTGTAACTAAAATTTACTGAAGTAAAATTTATATGTAATGAAATACACGTATTTTAAATGTACAGTAACTAAATATATATCATTAACCACCTTAAAAGTCAATATAAATGAGATTATCATATAATGAATTTCCCTTGTTTCATTTTCAGACATTCTCCACCCACCTCCCCCTCCCAGAGGCCACTGATGTTCTTGTTTATATTACTAGAGACTAGATTTTTCTACTCCAGAACTAAATATAAATTCAATTATATGGTATATACTTATGTCTGGCTTCTTTTTCTCAGCATAATTTCTTGTTATCATGAGCACAATGTGGGAGGAAAGCTGAAATATTCATTTCTTGAAATCCGTAGAGTTTCCAACTACCCAAGAAACATCCTGGACTATGGTAAAATATCACTATATTTATTTTTCATTTTTATACTCATGGTATAGCTGACTTTATACAATGAACGGATCTTGAAGCCAAAGAACTGTGTCTTGTCATTCAGTTGCTAAAAGGTAATGAGCAAAGATTTAAATTCTCTACAGCTCAGTTTCCTTATGCATAATATGGAGATAATAATAATAAACAACATCCAGTGTTTCAGTAAAGATTAATAATGATGTATATAAAAGGAAAGACTTTGGGGTTTTCCTTAGCATATAGAAAACAGATAATCTACAAAACTTATAACTTCCTTTCAAATCATCATAGGGGTCAGATCATTGGGAAACTAATCAGTCTCTGACCCAAGGTAGACTCTTTCTTATGGAAAGAGGTATGAATGTTGGCATAGATGGGCAAACCACAGAGGAGAGTGACATTTCCGTACTCATGGGGAAAGAATTCAGCTAAAACTTATAATGAATGCTCTATGTAAGTCATATCAGAGTTCAGAAGCACTCTTCGCAGAAGGCACAAGGAGGTCTGCCTTTATTCAGTTCTTCTCTACATGAAAATAGTGAGAATATGATGGTTTTCTCAAGAAACTGCCCTTATTTTGCAAGTTTGGAGTAAGAGAGCGCTTGCTGCCTTGGGAAAGTCAGGAACCCCACTTTTCCTACAGAACAAAGCCTTCATCTTCTGGGGGAAGGGAAGCAAACACTACTGACACCAAGGCACATGTGAAGACCCCTTGTATCTGAAGAGGAGAATAGGAAAAATGCCTAAGAAAGGAGTGGGAAATCATCCTGAGTCCAGACCATCAGCAATTTTCTACAGCTGGAGAATGGACTATTATTTCAAAAGTCCCAACATGAAGACACATGGATACAGCATCTGCTTAAGACAGACTGGATCAGGACATCAGAGCAGATCCCAATTTTGCAACACTTAGCTAGCAAGTACCAAGAAGCTGACATTCTGCTTTTAGTCCTGGAAGTAACTAACATCTAGAAAGAGTTCATGAAGCAGTGAAGATGAAATAAGAAAACAAAGCAAAATTTCCAGCAATCAAGTCCTCACTAGAAATATAAGGAAAATGTGGAAGAATTTGAGGCTAGTAGTGCAGTAAGAATAACTATAGTAAAAACAAAAACCAAAATCAACTCAACATGTAACTAGATTGACTCTACCCTCACAGTTAGAAAGAAGTATGGCTGTTTCCAGATCAGAAAATAAATTATTTTGTCACTACTGTCATCTGCGTCTGCTCCTGCTAAGTCTCTTCAGTTGTGTTCACCTCTGTGTGGCCCTATGGACAGAAGTCTGCAAGTTTCCCCTGTACATGGGATTCTCCAGGCAAGAACACTGGAGTGACTAGCCATTTCCTTCCCCAGGGGATCTTCCCAACCCAGGGATCGAGCCCATGTCTCTTATGTCTCCTGCAGTAGCAGGTGGGTTCTTTACCACTAGGGCCACCTCATCCACCCAATGACAAATTTCAATAGCAGCAACAACAACAATAACAACAAAATACATGATACACAGACTGGAAAAATAAACAACTCACTAAAAATACAAAGTGTTGAAGAAAAAGATTGAGAAGGCACCCAGATGTTGGAACTTTTAACAGAAATTTTAAATAACTAGAAATAATGTGGTAGAGACTCTGAAAACGTATAGAAAAGGTATAGAACATGCGGTAGAAGATGGGCAATGTCAGGAGAAAAATGGAAACTATAAGGAAGAGAACCTTTGAATGGACTCAAATACATTTATTTTAATGGCAGAGACACATATTACTGTGTAATATATGTGTATATGTACCACAACTTCCTTATCTATTCATCTGCTGATGGACATCCAGGTTGCTTCCATGCCCTAGATATTGTAAATAGTGCTGCAATGAACATTGGGGTACATGTATGAGGTAGATGAACCTAGAGCCTATTATACAGAATGAAGTAAGTCAGAAAGAGAAAGACAAATGTCATATATTAATGCATGTATATGGACTGCAGAAAGATAGTAATGATGATCCTACCTAGAGGACAGTAAAGGAGACATAAAGAACAAACTTTTAGACACAGTGGGAGAAGGGGAGAGTGGGATGATGTGAGAGAATAGCTTAGAAACATATACATACCATATGTAAAATAGAGAGCCAGTGAGAGTTTAATGTATGACTCAGGGAGCCCAAAGCCAGTGCTCTGTGACAACCTGGAAAGATAAGGTGGGGAATGAGGCAAGAGGGATGTTCAGATGGAGGAGTCACACGTATGCCTATGGCTGATTCATGTTGATATATGGCAGAAGCCATCACAATATTGTAAAGTAATTATCCTTCAATTAAAATTAAAAAAAATGATTTTTTAAAAAAAGAAAGAGTACATTTGAAATGTCAGAGGAAAAATACTGTAACAGAAATGAAGAATGCCCTCAAAAAACTCATCAGTGTGTGGGATACAGACTTGGACTGCATAGAAACAGTGAACCTGCAGCATGCTCAATAGCATTTCCTTGAGTTGAGTTCAGTTCAGTCGCTCAGTTGAGTCCGACTCTTTGTGACCCCATGGACTGCAGCAAGCCAGGCTTCCCTGTCCATCACCAACTCTCAGAGCTTAATTAATCTCATGTCCATCGCATCAGTGATGTGATCCAATCATCTCATCCTCTGTCATCCCCTTCTCCTCCCACCTTCAATCCTTCCCAGGGTCTTTCCCAATGAGTCAGTTCTTTGCATCAGGGGGCCAAAGTATTGGAGTTTTAGCTTCAGCATCAGTCCTTCCAATGAATATTCAGGACTGATTTCTTTTAGGATTGACAGGTTGACTCTCCTTGCTCTACAAGAAACTCTCAAGAGTCTTCTCCAACACCACAGTTCAAATGCATCAATTCTTAAGCACTCAGCTTTCTTTATAGTCCAACTCTCACATCCATACATGACTACTGGAAAAAACATAGCTTTGACTAGACAGAACTTTGTTGGCAAAGTAATGTCTCTACTTTTTAATATGCTGCCTAGGTTGGTCATAGCTTTTTTTCCAAGGAGCAAGCATCTTTTAATTTCATGGCTGCAGCTACCATCTGTGGTGATTTTGGAGCCAAAGAAACTAGTCTCTCACTGTTTCCATTGTTCCCCCATCCATTTGCCGTGAAGTGATGGGACCAGATGCCATGATCTTAGTTTTCTGAATGTTGAGTTTAAAGCCACCTTTTTCAGTCTCCTCTTTCACTTTCATCAAGAGGCTCTTTAGTTCTTCTTTGCTTTCTGCCATAAGGCTGGTGTCATCTGCGTATCTGAAGTTATTGATATTTCTCCCAGCAATATTGATTCCAGCTTGTGATTCATCAAGTCTGACATTTCACACAATGTACTCTGCATATAAGTTGAATAAGCAGGGTGACAATATACAGCCTTGACATACTCCTTTCCTGATTTGGAACCAGTCTGTTGTTCTATGTCCAGTTCTCACTGTTTCTTTTACCTGTATACAGATTTCTCAGGAGACAGGTCAGGTGGTCTGGTATTCCCATCTCTTTAAGAATTTTCCATAGTTGGTTGTGATCCACAGAGGCAAAGGCTTTGGTATAGTCAGTAAAGCAGAAGAAGTTGTTTTTCTGGAACTCTCTTGGTTTTTTGATGATCCAACAGATGTTGGCAATTTGATCTCTGATTCTTCTGCCTGTTCTAAATCCAACTTCAACATCTTGAAGTGCACAGTTCACATACTGTTGTAGCCTGGCTCAGATAATTTGAGCATTATTTTGCTAGCATGTGAGATGAGTGCAATTGTGTGGTAGTTTGAACATTGTTTGGCATTGCCTTTCTTTGGGAATTCGAGTGATTCCACAAATTGAAACACAAAAAGAGGTGAAAGGTTGGGTAGGGGTGGAATTGAGAGGAAACAGAGTATAAAAAACCTGTAAGACAACATGAAATAATCTAGCATACATTTAACTAGAATCTCAGAAGGAAAAGAAAAAGAGTAGGGAAGAAAATTTGAAATGGTGATGATGAATAGACCAAGAATGATACAATAATAGTGGATGGCCCTAGACTACACTGCTAATCTCAGAGAATACCAAGCAGGGTGAGCACATACACTCATTATATTCAAAGAACAGAAAACCAAATTAAAGACAAAATCTTAAAGGTACCCAGAAAAAAAGAACACGTTACCTACAGAAAAACAAAATGATTAAATACAAAGCAAACATTGTTTCAGAAACTAAATAAGCAAGAAGAAAATTGATTGGCATCTTTTATAGGACAAGAAAAGAAACAATTTTCAATACAGAAAAACAGTCTTCAATATGGAACTGTAATCCAGGGACAATCTATTTCAAAAATAAAGGACAAAAAGAAAAACACCTTTTAAAAAAATCAACAGCTGAGAGAATTTATTATCAGCAGACCTGCATTGCAATAAATGTTCAGATAAATGCTGCAAGTAGAAGAAATATATGAAACAGAACCTTGGATCTGAATAAATGAATGTCCAGAATATATAAAGGCCTCTTACAACTCAATAAGATTAAAGCAAAACCTGCATAATAAAATAGACAAAAGTTTAAGACACTGAAATGTAAAGTCATTGAAGATTCATATGCCATTAGGGTAATGCATTCTTGCATACAGTAGTAGATGTAATGGTCATCTGAATTAAATCCACCCATTCCTGTTCATTTTATCTCACTCATCTCTAAAATGTCAGTGTTCACTCTTGCCATCTCCTGCTTGACCACGTCCAATTTACCTTGATTCATGGACCTAAGATTCCAAGTTCCTATGAAATATTGTTTTTACAGCATCAAACTTTACTTTCACCACCAGACACATCCACAACTGAGCATCGTTTTCACTTTGGTCCAGATTTTTCATTCTTTTCTGTAGTTATTTCTCCATTTTTCCCCAGTGGCATATGAGAAATCTACTGACTTGAGGGGCTTATCTACCAGTGTAATACCTTTTTGCCTTTTCATACTGTGCATAAGGCTCTCAAGGAAAGAATACTAAAGTGGTTTGCCATTCTCTTCTCCAGTGGATCACACTTTGTCAGAAATCTTTACCATGACCCATCCATCTTGGGTTGCCCCTCACAGCATGGCTCACAACTTCATTGAATTAAACAAGGCAGTGATACACATAATCATTTTGGTGAGCTTTCTATGATTGTGCATTTAGATCTGAAGCTTGTGAAATCATAGTTCTTGCTTCTTTTGTCTGCCCTCTGATGGATGAAGATAAGAGACTGTTGTGAGGCAATGGATTTGGGGAAAACTGAGTCTTGCTCTGGTGGGCAGGGCCATGCTTAGTAAATCTTTAATCCAATGTCTGTTTATTTGTGGGTATGTGCTCCCTTCCTGTTAGTCGTTTGGCCTGAGGTGACCCAGTCCTGGAGTCTACAGTCTCTATGGTAGGGTTATTGGAGAGTGGTAGTCCTCAAAAAGGACTTATGCAAGTATTCAACTCCCAAGAAAGCTGCTGCCAGTATATTTAATGCTGTGGGAAAGAATTCCTTAGAAAATGGAGTAGCCCTCATAGTCAACAAGAGTCTAAAGAGCAGTACTTGGGGACAATCTCAAAAAAGACAGAATGAGCTCAGTTCATTTTCAAGGCAAACCACTCAATATTACAGTAATCCAAGTCAATCACTAATGCCAAAGAAGCTGAAGTTGAATGACTCCATGAAGACCTATAAGACTTCTAGAATGAACACTCAAAAAGGGTATTTCATCATAGGGGATTAGAATGCAAAAGTAAGAAATCAAGATATATATACCTGAAGTAACAGGCAAGTTTGGCCTTGGAGTAAAACATGAAGCAGAGCAAGGGTTAACAGAGCTTTGCCAAGAGAACACAATGGTCATAGCAAACACTCTATTCCAACAGCACAAAAAATGACTCTACACGTGGCCATCACCAGAAAGTCAACACTAAAATCTGATAGATTATATTCCTTGAAGCCAAAGATGAAGAAGCTCTATACAGTCGGCAAAAAACAAGACCTGGAAATGACTGTGGCTCAGATCATAAGCTCCTTCTTTCAAAATTCAGGCTTAAGTTGAAGACAGCAGGAAAAACTTCTAAACTATTCAGGTAAGACCTAAATCAAATCCCTTACAATTATACAGTGGAAGTGACAGATTCAAGGGATTAGATCTGATAAAGTGTCTGAGAACTATGGATGAAGGTTCCTAACATTGCACAGGACCTGGTGACCAAAACCACCCCCAAGAAAAAGAAATGCAAAAAGGCAATGTGGTTGACTGTGGAGGCCTTACAAACAAATGACAACAGAAGAGAAGTGAAAGTCAAGGGAAGAAGGAAAAGTTATACCCATCTGAATGCAGAGTTCCAGAGAATAGGAAGGAGAGATAAGAAAGCCTTCTTAAATGAACAGTGCAAACAAATAGAGGAAAACAATGGAATGGGAAAGACCAAAGATTGCTTCAAAAAACTGGAGATATCAAGGGAACATTTCATGTATGATGGGCACAATAAAGGACAGAAAATGCAAGGACCTAAATGAAGCAGAGATTAAGAAGAGGTGGAAAGAATACAGAGGTGAACTATACAAAAAAGGCAAAATCAATACAATATTGTAAAGTAATTAACTTCAAATTAAAATAAATATATTTATATTAAAGAAAAAAAAGGTCTTAATGACAACCATGATGGTGTGGTCACTCACCCAGAGACAGACACCCTGATGTGTGAAGTGAAATCAGCATTACGAAGCATTACTTGGAACAAAGTTAGTGGAGGTGATGGAATTCCAGGCGAGCTATTTCAAACCCTAAAAGCTGATGCTGCATTCAGTATGTGAGCAAATTTAGAAAACTCAGAAGTGGCCACAAGAATGGAAAATATCTATTTTTTTTTTCAATCCCAAAGAAGAGCAATGCCAAAGAATGTTCAGACGACCATACAATAGAGCATATTTCATGTGCTAGGAAGGTGATGCTCAAAATCCTTCAAGGTGGGCTTCAACAGTAGGTGAACTGAGAACTTCCACAGTAGGTGAACTGAGAACTTCCAGATGTACATGCTGGATTTAGAAAAGGCAGTTGAGCCAGAGATCAAATTGTCAACTGGAGATCAAATTGGATCAAAAAAAAGCAAAGGAATTTTTTTTTTAAATCTACTTTTGCTTCATTGGCTATGCTAAAGTCTTTGACTGTGTTGATCACAACAAACTGAAAAATTCTGAAAGTGATTGAAATACCAGACCACAATCCCTGTCTCCTGAGAAACCATAAGCAGGTCAAGAAGCAATATTTAGAATCGTACACAAAACAACAGATATGTTCAAAATTAGGAAGGGAGTAAGTCAAGGTTTTATTGTGTCACCCTGCTTATTTAAGCTGTATGCAGAGTATTTAAGCTGTATGCATAGTAGGCTATATATGAAATGCTGGGCTGGATGAATCACAAGCTGGAATAAAAATTGTCAGGAGACATAGCAGCAATTTAATATGCAGATGATACCATTCTAATGGCAGAAAGTGAAGAGGAACTAAAGAGCCTCTTGATGAGCTTGAAAGAGGATACTGAATAAAAGCTGGCTTAAAACTCTGCATTCAAAAAACTAAGATCATGGCATTCAGTCCCAACCCTTCATGGCAAATAGATGGACAAAAAGTGGAAGCAGTGACAGGTTTTATTTTCTTGGGCTCCAAAATTACTGCAGATGGTGATTGCGGCCATGAAATTAAGACACTTGCTCCTTGGAAAACAGATATGACAAAACTAGACAGCATATTAAAAACCAGAGACATCACTTTGCTGACAATGGTCTGTATAGTCAAATTTTATCTTTTCCAGTAGTCACGTACAGATGTGAGATTTGATTTATAAAGAAGGCTGAGAACTTAAGAACTGATACTTTCAAAACGTGGTTCTAGAGAAGACTCTTGAGAGTCCCTGGGACTGCAAGGAGATCAAACTAGTCAATCCTAAAGGAAATCAACCCTGAATTGGAAGGATTGATGCTGAAGCTGAATCTCCAATACTTTGTCCACCTGATGCTAACAGCTGACTCATTGGAAAATACCCTGATGCTGGGTAAGCTCAGGGAAGGAGGGCAAGGTGGGAGCAGAGGATGAGATGATTGGATGGCATCACTGACTCAATGTACATAGGTTTGCACAAACTCCAAAATATAGTGAAGGAGAGGGAATCATGACATGCTGCATTTTATGGGGTCACAGAGAATTAAACAGGACTTAGTGACTGAACAACAAGGGTGATGGAAATTAATTAACACCAAAATGAGATAACATTACAGACTTATTAAGATTACTAAGATTAAAAACTCTTAAAATACAAAATGTTGGCAAGAAGCTAGAACATTTGGAAACCTCAAGTAGAGCCAATGCACTATATTTGGACACATAAACATTTGGACATTTCTTACATAAAGTCACAATCAGACATACCATATGATCATGAGTTTCACTTTAGGAAAATGGAAATATATATTCACACAAAGATTTGTATATGAATATTCATAGTACTTTTATTAATAAAAGTCCAAAACTAGAAACAAACCATGTTTTCACCAACAAAAACATGAGTAAAAATTTCTGGTACAATGTGATGTCCTTCAAAACCAAAAGAATGAATATTGATTATGCAGCAACCTTAACGAAATTCTAAATTATTTTGCCAAGCAACAGATGCAAGATTCATAAGACTTTATATTCTTTGTAAATATTTATACATGAAACTGTAGAAAAACAAACAAACAAAAATTAACCTATTGTGAAAGAAAGCATGTTACTTGTTGACTGATAGTAGAGGTAGGAGTGGTGTTCTCCTAGAAAGTGCCTGAAATACCTGTAGATGGTGATGGAAATGTTCTGTATCTTGAATTATGTGTTATATATTTTGGCATATAACTCAAAAACCATCACGATGTATAGCTCATACAATATATGTCACTGTATTTAAATTATGCTTCAAAAAATTGGTTTTAAGAAAAGAGTGGCAATTTTGGAATAATTCAATTAAGGGGTAATTTTGACCTGATAAAACACATGATGAGCTTAGGTAGGACAATTTTATTATTAACTCTATTTAACATACTGGGAAATTTCTCACTTCTCTAAACATTAGATTCTTAAGGGTCACACAGCAGATGGAGTACAAGCAGTTAATCGAGTATTTAAGGGCTACTGAAGAGTGATCGCAAAGAACCAATAAGAGAATTACTTTTTTTTTTAATTTTGAGGAGTCTAGTTCAATCAAGTTATTGCTATTTTAAAAGTCTTTATTTTGAAGGGGCTCCAAAATCACTGCAGATGGTGATTGCAGCCATGAAATTAAAAGACACTTGCTCCTTGGAAGAAAAGTTATTAAAAACCTAGTCCTCCTATTAAAAAGCAGATTACTTTGCCAACAAAGGTCCATCTAGTCAAAGCTATGGTTTTTCCAGTAGTCATGTATGGAAGTGAGAGTTGGACTATAAAGAAAGCTGAGCACAGAAGAATTGATGCTTTTGAACTGTGGTGTTAGAGAAGATTCCTCTGAATCCATTAGACTGCAAGGAGATTCAACCAGTCTATCCTAAAGGAAATCAGTCCTGAGTATTCATTGGAAGTAATGATGGTAAAGCTGAAACCCCAATACTTTGGCCACCTGATGCAAAGAACTGATTCATTGGAAAAGCCCAATGAGTCAGTTCCCAAATGCTAGGAAAGATTGAAGATGGGAGGAGAAGGGGAAAACAGAGGATGAGATGGTTTGATGGCCTCACTGACTCAATGGACATGAGTTTGAGTAAACTCTGGGAGTTGGTGGTAGACAGGGAAGCCTGGCATACTACAGTCCAGGGGGTCGCAAAGGGTCAGAAGCAACTGAGCTAGTGAACTGAACTGAACTTATGGCTACTACTTTGCATTAGGACAGTAGAATTTAGTATTTGCAACAGAAATTGTATGATCCACAAAACTTAAAATATTCACTATATGTGTTGGCTCCACAGGGGCTCCACTGGGCATCAGCTGGAAGGAAGAAGGCAGCACAAGGTTGGCGGTGGGCAGGCTCAGGGAGACCTGGCAGGGACACCAGCCCGCCATCTGCTCAGCCCTGTCCTGTCCTCCGCACTCCCATTGGCGTGGCTGCATTCCAGGGCCTTGCCTGCGGCGATACCGGAGTCGGCCCCCAGATTCTGTTAGCAGGCGATAGGGTGGCAGGACTATGAGCATTTGCTTCTGGGGCCGCCCTAGCTGCTGAGATTCATATTCCTGACCACCAGACACACACGTGGCCCCCTGCACACCTCCCACCTTGGGTTTGGCGTGGTGGGTACTGGGTGCCACGTGGTTCCTGGGCTTCAAGGAAATAGATATTTTACAAGTATATATTGTATATCTTGGACTGTTTCGTGATTTGTAGGAAGTAGTTTTGAATTTAGAAATCCAGGCATCTCTGTCCCCTGACAAAGGAGCAGAGCAGTACATATTCCTCTGAAGCCCATTCTATTGGTTGCTTGCTGCAGAGTCCTTCAGTGATGGAATGCCTGATAAATATTGCTAAGCATGACAGAAATATTGCAACCTTTGCAAATTGCTTGTCCATTTCTATCCCTCCTTAGTTTATTGATCTCAATCCCCACATTTGAGATGCCAGGCATTCAGTGGCCTGAGCCTGATACCAATCAGATGTGTCTCAGGCTCTCATCGCCACACACAGTAAGCCATCTCCTGACTGTCACAGAGCCTCATATTCCACTAAACCTCTACCATCTCAAGCCCCTCAGTCCTTTCCAGGCACTTCTTTTTGCTTTTCTGTCTAAGCTGGGTCCCTTCATCAGCCAACTGGGATTTATTATTGCTGGCCCACCAGGCACCCTTTCACCCTGGTATTGCACCGGAGGCCACTTCTCAGTTGTTCTCCCCACCGAATACACACCTAACCACAACTACAGAAAACAGAACTTTCCTGCTAAAGGCTCTAATCTAACAACCTAAGGCACAGCCTGGCCCACTCATAGAACAAAGGATTCAGTGAATACTGAAGAAGAGCTAGCCAGGTTTCTTGCTGGCCCCTGCCTGCCCTAAGGCAGAGAGGTAGGCTTGTGGCAGCCAGAGCCAGAAGGCAAGGAGCTGCTGCCATCTCAGCCCCAGAGACACCATTTTCCACCAAATTGAACAGACTCCCAGCTGCTAATCACGTTTTCCTGAGACCCTGGATGATTGATATCTGCCAGGAGTGTCACAGCCTGAGATCAGCTCAGGCTGATCAGCTCAGAGGAGACATACAACACCTGAGACGGTGCTCTTGCAGGAAACCCAGAAAACTGAGCAGCTGGGACAGGGGAGGTGATTAAGATGCATGGTCCACCTGGGATGGTGCACTCACCAAGCACATTGTTGCCTGAGCTGCTCAGATCTGGAAAGGGCACAGAATGCATGCTCAACCCACAGAGACTGAGTCAGAACTGTGTCTGAGTGTCTCCTGTGGAGGTATGGGTCAGCAATGGCCTGCTGCAGAGGTACGGGCTCTGGATGCAGCAGACCTAGGTATGGCATAAGCTCACTTGGAGGAGGCTGACATTAATTCTGCCATAGAACCACAGGAACTTACACAGGACTGGGGAAACAGACTCTTGGAGGGCACAAACAAAACTCTGTGCATGCCAGGACCCAGGAGAATGGAGCAGTGACCCAACAAGAGACTGACCTAGACATGCCCATGAGTGTCCAGGAGTCTCCGGTGGAGGTGAGTGTCCCTGGTGGCCTGCTGCAGGGTCAGGGGTCGTGAGTGCACCAGTGGCTGCGTGGGACCTTTTGAAGGAGGTCACCATTATCTTCATTGCCTCCACTGTAGTCTGGCCTCAGGTCAAGCAAGAGGGAGGGAACACAGCCCCACCCATCAACAGAAAATTGGGTTAAAGATTTATTGAACATAGCCCAGTTCCAAAGAATAACAAGAAGAGATAAGAAAGCCTTCCCCAGCCATCAATGCAAAGGAATAGAGGAAAACAACAGAATGGGAAAGACTAGAGATCTCTTCAAGAAAATTAGAGATACCAAGGGAACATTTCATGCAAAGATGGGCTCCATAAAGGACAGAAATGGTCTGGACCTAACAGAAGCAGAAGATATTAAGAAGAGGTGGCAAGAATACACAGAAGAACTGTACAAAAAAGATCTTCATGACCAAGATAATCAAGAGGTGTGATCACTCACCTAGAGCCAGACATCCCAGAATGCGAAGTCAGGTGGGCCTTAGAAAGCATCACTATGAACAAAGCTAGTGGAGGTGATGGAATTCCAGTGGAGCTATTTCAAATCTTGAAAGTTAATGCTGTGAAAGTGCTGCACTCAATATGCCAGCAAATTTGGAAAACTCAGCAGTGGCCACAGGACTGGAACAGGTCAGCTTTCATTCCAATCCCAAAGAAAGGCAATGCCAAAGAATGCTGAAACTACTGCACAATTTCACTCATCTCACACACTAGTAAAGTAATGTTCAAAATTCTCCAAGCCAGACTTCAGCAATACGTGAACCGGGAACTTCCAGATGTTCAAGCTGGTTTTAGAAAAGGCAGAGGAACCACAGATAAAATTGCCAACATCTGCTGGATCATGGAAAAAGCAAGAGAGTTCCAGAAAAACATCTATTTCTGATTTATTGACTATGCCAAAGCCTTTGACTGTGTGGATCACAATAAACTGTGGCCAATTCTGAGAGAGATGGGAATACCAGACCACCTGACCTGCCTCTTAAGAAACCTATATGCAGGTCAGGAAGCAACAGTTCAAACTGGACATGGAACAACAAACTGGTTCCAAATAGGAAAAGGAGTACATCAAGGCTGTATATTGTCACCCTGCTTATTTAACTTCTAGGCAGAATACATCATGAAAAACGCTGCACTGGAAGAAGCAAAAGCTGGAATCAAGATTGCCGGGAGAAATATCAATAAGCTCAGATATGCAGATGACACCACCCTTATGGCAGAAAGTGAAGAGGCACTAAAAAGCCTCTTGATGAAAGTGAAAGAGGACAGTGAAAAAGTTAGCTTAAAGTTCAACATTCAGAAAACGAAGATCATGGCATCTGATCCCATCACTTCATGGGAAATAGATGCAGAAACAGTGGAAACAGTGTCAGACTTTATTTTAATTTTTAATTTTTTAATTTTTATTTATTTAGTATTTTTTTTTTTTACTTTATTTTACTTTACAATATTGTATTGATTTTGCCATACATTGACATTAATCCACCATGGGTGTACATCAGTTCCCAAACACGAACT